>NC_088333.1:12112500-12332500 GCF_036884655.1 Musa acuminata AAA Group
ACTTTACTTTAGGTATGTAAGCATGAGACAAAAGGGAAATTGTGAATGGGAGATTTAAGTTTCATACTAGCACATGGTAGCTTGAGAAGGCACGATCACATTGGCAAGATAATTTCCCTTGATAGTAGAAAGAATTTCTTGAATGCTTTTCTATTAGAAAAATTGTCAGTCTTAAATCTTTTAAGAAGAAAAAGAATATATGTTCGTATATTGGCTTATTTTAATATTCTGAGAGGGCAGACCATGATATAAGGTTGCTCCTTTAGCACCTTTCTGAGTCTCAGAAACAACCTCTATAAGAACATAAAGGTAAGAATATGTTCATGGACTCTCCTCACATCCTCTTTTATATTCTAAGAGATAAATCAACTTTTGTCAAAGCTCGATTGAGTAATAATGTCAAGGTAAGATGGTGGTATCTTCAAAAATTAGTGTTAGTATGAGATGGGAATTTTGAGGCTAATGATAGTTTGTTTAACGTGCCATTGATTATTTCTCATGTCTTGTTTGAAGTATCATTTTATTTTTTTATTTTTTCTTCTCTTACAAACTACATCTCATGTTAACGTCAATTTTTTTTTTCTGCTCTTGAATGCTAAATATGAGTAATTCCTTAGTCTTGTTATGTCCATGACCTTTATTTTTAGGTATTCCACATTATGATCTAAGGGTTGAGTATGGACTAGTGTATTGTCTTTTAAATTACCAATTTATTATTTGAAATTGTTCTTTTTGTTTTTTGTGTTGGGTGGTTTAACAATTTGGCCAAGCTTAAGTTTTAACCAGTTTCTTCTCATTTATATTGACTATCATTATTTATTGTTAGTCTGATCAATCACTTCAAGCTTTGCATTTATGAATTGTATGTGATTGTTGTTCAAGGCCATGGGAAGTGAACATTGCATTGGTGATATATTATTGCTATTATCACATAGATGACATCTTCATTGTTGATTGAGGTGCAATCTGAATTGGTAACAAATGCATTCCAATTTTGGGCTTTTCATTTATTGTTAAAACACACCTGTATAAGATGTGGGCTTTGACTTGAGATGTTAAATGCGTGGCTATCCATTTTTAAAGATCACCTTCTTAGGCTTGTCCCACGTGATTTTCGGACTTTTAATTGTGGTGTCTCTCTTTTGCTCAGGATGGTGCTTGATCGGTTACAAAGAGTATGTCACTGGCATTTGTTGTAACGATCTGGTGCTTAACTTTTATGTCTTCAAATGTTGATATTTGGTGGTTCACTGAATTCTATATGTTACCAAATTTTCCGGTCATTATTCCTTCAGGCCTTATTGTAAAGAAATGGTCTGCCTTGCTTCCAATTAGTACATGCTGTCCCGTAGATTTTTCTTCCACTATTTTTATAGTTTATTTAGTTAGTTATCTCTTTTTCCTTTACTGCATGAATTATAATTTTTTATGTCTTTACATATTACTGCAAATCCTGGCAGGTTTGGAACTGGGTCACCCTTAAGTGGAAGGAAAGATATAGGACAACCAGAGGAACAAAAAAGGAAGGCCCGAGCAGAGAGGTGCTTATATTTGGTTTCGACAATTTCATCCTTTTTCCCCCTAAGATCATATATTTTGTGAAGAAGCGTCTGAGACCACTTGCTTTCCTTGTTTTAGGTTTGGGCTTAAGATAGATATAGTAGTTGATGAGGAGGCAAAGAAGAAAGCTCGCTTGGAAAGATTTGCACCAAAGTCCATGATGGATACTTCAGAAGTGGAGAAAAGAAAGGCAAGAGCAATCAGGTGATTAATCTTTTTCTTCTTTTGGATGCTGTTGTCTCTGTTTTTGGTGCTATTAGATATAAGAAAAGAGAGTGTTTTTCTTAATTACTTTTTAAAGCAAGTTATTACATCTTAACTTAAATTTAAATGTCTGAAAAAAAGGGCTCAAATTCTTAAAGGTCTTGAGCCTGATCTTACGGGTCACTGGTTTTCATCACAGAAACTTCTGGAAGTAGAAAGTTACGATGTCCAAATTTTCAGAAACCATTTGATCTTCATGAAAGAGGATTAGAGACAATGTAACTAAATATGTTTCATATCTTGGTTTCATGTATGTATGCATAAGCTTCCCATCCTAACTTGTCTGCTTCTGGAGGAGGCTATATTTACATTTATCAAAGGTCGATTTAACCTCAATAGCATAATAAATCAGGAACTTGTTTCTCTTCTCGCACCAGCAGTAGCTGAGCTGATTGTACTTCTCTATATTTTCATTTCAGGTTTTCACAAGGCTCACCTCAAGTTGGCGGCCAATCCAACTATGATCTGGTAGGTTTTTTGTAGCTCAGTATCATTCTGGATGCCAGAGAATCATGGTCAATTTTCTTAAGTTTTTACTTCTATTTTTATTTACTGAAACCAGAAGGCAACAACAGTAGCTCACGCTTGACGGAGCTCTTATGATATAGAGGTTTTCATGTAAGTTACCGTTGCAATCCCTTCTCCAATTAGCTTCCTCCATATGTATATTATGCATGGTTGAGATTGCGTCCAATGACCCTCCCTAGACTTACATTGGTAGGAGCCCCGTGGGTGCCCTCTATTCTTTAGCATCATAAGTTAATTGGTCACTTCTTGGTTAATCTTGTTTGACAGGCCCCCGTATCTATTTTATATTCTTGTATCTGCCAGAGCTTTGGTGGTTGGTAATCGGGAATGCAGCATATTGAAAGAGTGGCACAAACTATGTTGAAGAAGATTTTGATATCACCAATGGGCCTCTTTTTTAATGTATTTAAGTATGATTCTAACTAACGTGATTAGGAACTCAAATATTGGCAGACTTGCAAAGCTTGTTCTTAACCTGACTGTAGTTGCAAAGAAGGTTGTTTGAACATGGATTCTACTCGTCAGAGTAATTGGCTTGCCAGTTAATCATGGATACTTAGAAACACAGCCTTGGGTTGAACGCTTGTATGGTGAATACAGTATTATTAAGTATTAGTGTTTCTGGTCTGTCATTTGGAATCAAATATTGAGACAAAAATCAAAAGTCCATGAACAAGGATTTTTGAAGCTGAATATAACCACCCTACCGAATTAAATAGCAACATAATAAGATTCATTCGTCATTATATCCTGCAGCTGAATCAGTTGGGTTACATGTTTGCCATTAGCCTAGAATGATTTTGTTGTTGTCCATGATATTTTGACTTATGCAGTTTAGTATCACTGATAAAAGAAAAAATTAAACTGTCTCTACATCAGTATCGAGCTATATGTTTTAACACTATCGTATGGATTGATCCAAATAGTATTTAAAACCTATCTCTTAGGAACATTTATTTTCTTTAATATTATAGATGATCAAGCTATATAAATCTTCTTCGGTAAATGCTTAATGTTTCTGATGAACCAAAGCCGGTAAGAGAATCTCTTTGCATCAGTGTTAAAATCTGTAGGCATGTTTCTTGGAGGAACTTGTTCCTCAAGAGTTGACACTGAGAGACTATGGTAGAACTATTTACCTAACAGAGTGGGGTCCAGAAATTACAAAGATGACAAATGTATCATCACGAAAGGGTGATTTCCAATGGTGTCTCATTATGTCAAGTGTGCCAATTTTGGACCACAGAAGGGGATAAATAACTTGCAGTAATTTTTTGAACGGTTTAGGAAACTTTCAAGTATGATGACACTTAGGTTGATGATTTGTTCTGAATAATAAGGTTAAAAACATCAATCATTTCTAACTACAAAGAGACTAAGCATTAATACTCACCTTATGAATAAATAGGTAGCCATGATGAAACTTCTGTTGCAAAGCTTTGTGGTTGACATGCAAGGCTATCCTGTTTCTCCAAATCTCTGAGCTGCAGTGTGGTGTGCCATTTTACCTGGTGAAGAAAGTCAACTTTAGTCTTCGAAGTTCCATGACTTTTATGAGTGCCCCTTGCATTTCCATCACTGCTAATAAACTGTAAAAAATATATATATATTGATATGAATGTTAAAAATATAAATTAGATCATATTTTATGTATTGCCTTAAAATTCTACATGGAATGGCAATGATAAAAAATACTTGGCATATCACGAGGAGACCTGATCCATCATTCTTGAGCAATATATTGGAAATCTATAACATGTATACATACATAAATATAAACCATAATACCAATATAGATTTGAATAAGTCATTGATAAGAGTCTCTCTGACCAGCCAAGAGCTGTTCTGGAGAGTAAACATTAGCTTTGCTCCCCAGAGAGAACAGTAGCAGCTCTTTAACATTTCTCAGAGCAGCAAGAACATGATGCACATCCTCCTTGTTCTGCAATTTGGGTGCCTCTGACTCTGGTTGTCTACATCCTCGAATGAGAGCCAGCATTCTCTCTTCCTTGCTACCTTCGTCCATTGATGTCCCTTTCTTGTTGTCACCACAAGATGTCCTGCTTTCGAGATACAAGAGGTTGGCATCAAGAAGCTTAAACCATGGAACACCAGTTGGATGATTTCACATGCATTTTTTTTATTTTATTTATCTGTCTTTTGATTAGCTAGTATCTGAGCACCAATCTTGTCTTTTTTCTTTTTCCCCTTTTTAGGGTTTTGGTGTTCTTGATTGCTGCTACTCAACAATTAAACTGGAAATAATGAGTGAAAATCCAGAAAAAATTATCTGTGTAGAAAAATTATCAAACATCAAAGAGAATTAAAAGGGATCTAATTATAGAGACCATGTTGTAAGTCTTTTTTATTTTGTGTTAGCAAAATAGGTGTAAGTGTCATTATTTTGTGTGTGATCATCACAAAAAAAAACACAATGATCTGTGACAGAAGACATATAAGTTGCAAACATACATACCTTGAAGCATCAGTAGACGATTCCTGAGACCTGAACTCGGGTTCATCCTCAACATGGTCCTGCACAGTCCCCACCAGACTGCATCTCCCTTCGTCACCTGCCATCCCTTCCACCTCTTCCGATGGCCCACATTGTCCCGAATTCACCGTGGCCGAGCATTGTGAGGAAGAGCAGCTTCTCTCTTTCGCGTGCTTAAGTGACTCCAACTTCTTCAGAGCATGCTTCAGCCTCTTTTCAGCTCTTCTTCTGCACCTGATCTCCTCAGCCAGCTCCCTCTCTAACTCCTCCAGCTGCTCAAAACCAAGCACACAAAATGAGCTCAGATGGAACGCTTCTCTCTGTTACTTGGTGATGATGATGGCGTAGAAAAGAGAAGAGCACATACCCTTTTGGCCAGGTTCTCAGCTTCCTCCTTGGCCGCCTTGGTGGCCACTCTCTCTGCTAGCAGCCTCCCTCTCAGACTGTCCACGATCCTCGACCCAACATCCTGTTTGTCTATCTGTTGTGATATCTCCATCATCTCTGCTAAGATCAGACAACAAAGGTACGAAAATAGCAGTCATCGTGGAGAGATAAGGATGGAAGAGGAAAGGGTTTGGTTACCTGCATTGGCCATTTAACTCCAGCATCTCGTTCTGCAAAAGCTTCATGCCAAAGGCAGCAAACGCATGGAGATTATTAAGGAAGGCCGAGAACAGTTAGTTTCCTTTCTTCTGCAGGCCTTTGAGCTCTCCTGCTCTTAATTGCTGGGGTTGTCCTTTGCGCTCCCCTCTCCCTTGCCTGCTCTGCCACCTGCGGCAGTTACGACACACTAAGGTCATGGGTTTCATGGATGGAGCGGGGCGAGGAGGGGTTCGCTGCGACAGGAGAATGCCGCAAGCAGGTGAAGGGGTGGACGCTCGTGAGGGGCGCTGCTGGAGACCGGTGCTCACGTGAGCACAGTGCGATGACGTTTAGCTGTCTTTAATGCCATCCCTCCCTCTCTCCTCTCTGCCTCTCTGCTCTCTGCCCTCTGCTCTGTCTTCGACCTCCGGATTTTAGGATCTAAAAACGCATGGTTGATTCTTAGATTCTGCATCCATCCTATACGAAGAATCCACAAAAACCACAGTACAAGTCTCATGCGGCAGTGAGACATACTTCTTTACCATCTGAATAATTTAAGTGCCGTAAAGTAGCAGACGCAAGATGGCCTCTTTGCCTGTGCCGTAAAGTCGCTCATTTACCCTTCGAACAATGTTTTCAATCACTGGCTTCTTTTATTCTACTATTTCCCGGTCCACAACATACGTGTTTTCGCAAACACCACCTAAAAACAACATTATGGTATCTTCTTCTTCTTCTTCTTCTTCTTTTTGTCATTTATTTATGAGAAGCCATACGATACTGTCACTAGTTCTTAAACAAACACTATCAAAAAGACCTTCATATGAAGAATTTATGTATTACCAACCAAAATATCCATACGCGATTAAGAACAAGAGTAGCCCCTGACTCACCTTTTTCCCGGTTGGCTATACAAATCTGCTATCCAGTCAACCTCCCATAACTGTTTTTTCTTTTTCTGCGTTATTATTTTCTGAAGCAAATGCTTGATTCTTTTGGGATGCTGACAGCACTAACTTGAGATAACAGTTTGTGCGCACACACACACCAAGCAAAGAGTTCTGCCAAAAAGATCAAAGAATTCCGGTTTAAATACATATACATTTAAAAACTGTATGTATGAGTGTAACATTTTTATCAAAGAGCAAGCTATTACATCTTAGTATTATGTAGCACCACAATTGAATAGAACATGCAAAGAATAAAAAGAAGTTAGCAATCCGCCTCGGAGCGCCTGCCTCTTTTCTGTAACCAACAAAGAAGCGACTCCCTTGTGACCTTTATCACTCCTAAATCCTGTGGCCTCCTGGCCTGGAGATTTGAATCTGGAGGAAGAATCAAGGGGTTGCATAAGAGATGGTCAGGTGGGCCATATCTGGTCTTAACGTCAAGGCCCAATTCATCCTGCAATACTTGGGTTATACTTTGTCGCACATCAACTTCGTGGCCAGTTGAGTTCATCATCTCTTTGCTGATTTCAGTAGTGATGATCATATCATCTTCAATTGATTTTCCTGTACAAGTACACCAAGAAATTTGTTATTTTGCTTAGAAAGGTGTATCACTGTATCGTATAATAAAGCTTTGACTAGACATGTATAGGGTACTTGGACGCCAATTGTAATGCAAGATAGAACTGGAATACTTCTGTCGGCAATTGTAAGCTGAAGCTGTTCAAGGTAATATGAATGGCCAGAATTAGCTACACTAGCAAGCTACTCGGGAATTGGGTGACAATGCAGCAGAAGTGGAATATTTCAGTCGAATTAGCTAGTTTTTAATGTAGAACTGGAATACTTCTGTGGATACACATCTGGAGGATATTGACATGGAACTGGAGCCATGGCCACTAGATGTTGACACTTGACACAACTAGGCAGAATAGAATTTTAAAATACATTTTAAAAGCATCTCGCATGAGCTCATGTTGTTCATTGATTGATGCTTATGTAAGGCTAATATGTTAAAAATTTTCTCAAACAGCAATGGTGGCAACTTCTACCGTATAATCCTTTACCTAGCATGTAGTTCTCCTTGATCATCTGCAGAACTGAAAGAACAACAATTCGTGCTTCAACCTGCCAGCATGTTATGGAAATGCATCAGAAATCATGGTAATAACAATAATACTAGTGAATGGTTGATTGTAGCAACAATAAATGGAAGCGGGAATTAAGATACCTAACTACTGAAAAATTATTTGATCAAGTTCATGAAGCAGTGATACAGTGTTAAGGCCCCTCAAATATAGATGTCCAGTATGAAGACTGGAAGGTAGTCAGATCATAAGATTCATAACTCAATAAAATCTCACCAAAAGATGACAGATAATTCTGGATCGAGCAGAAGCAAGGCTAGGTTTGCCCCCTTTTATCTTTTGATGAATGTTATGTTTATCATCATTGAATAAATGGATTCAAGTAATAAAATACAATCAGATCCCTGATTTTCACAGGCAAATATGAAATGCATATGATGAAACAAGTAGTAAAACCTAACAACATGCAATATCCCAGAATGAATGAGATTTTGCTTACATGATGATTTGACAATAACTGCAATGTTAAGATTATTTATGGTACTTTACAATTATAATCAACCTTGAACTGTAATCATATTGTCTTTTCATTTTTCTGCTTTGATAACACAGAAAACTTGATAAATAAAGACTTCATTGCAAATAGTTTAATCAGCACTAGATAATCCTCATCAATTTGCAATGTATATAGAAGTACCTTTGTGAGCCCCCGAATATCAATAGCTTGACTGTCACCAGCATCTCTTTGCAAGTGTATTGCTACCTTCTCAAGAAGCAAATTATATGGCTTTCTCGAGTTGGCTTCACTATAATTGTCAGATCCAAGCACGTTGTGGCTTTGATCTTTGCTGCACAATACTCCTTCACACCATTCTTCGATCAATTCCTTTAGATAATAGTCATTGGATCGGTACCTGCATATTGGATAAGAACCAACAGAATTATTCTAACCATCCACAATTATTCTGTTTATGTTTTATAGGCACATAGAAAAGATCTAATTAGTTCAACCACCTTGATAAGCATAAAACACACTGTATTCCAATTTGTTTACACAACTTTATTGGCCAACACGATATAATGCAATATTGAGTCTGACTAAAGCAATATGATCAATACACGTGTTACTTACTGGCATGGCCGAGATATGTGATAAATTAATCTTTGCCTTGGTGTAAAGAAATAGAGATGAAATTAAATGGACTGAAAACTCCTTAGAGATAGAAAAGAGGGAAAACTCATATAGCCCCTAATCCCTGACTTATCCAGAGGGTTCTCTATCTCATTGCTTGTAGAAATATAAAATCCTAGGGGTTTCAACTAGTTGCTTAGACAAATAAGGCACATGTCACACTGATACTTCACACTATAGAATATGTTAGCCCAAAAATATGTAATCAACACATTATCTACTAGCTCAAAGCCAACCTAAAGCTGTGGACCGATAAAGGCTAGGTAGGTGAAATTGAACGTGTTGAAAATTTTCATGCGAGATAATGCATACATGGCACTTTCAGGACTAAGCATAAGTGTTCATTACAAACTTGGACAAATAATGACTACTTCCAAAAAATAACAGATCACTGAAGACATGTCTGATAAAAAGGAAATCTCACAATAGTGCTAAATTCCTTATCCATACCCAGCTTTTCGCATTTCTTGATATATCCCAAGACATTGTTGAACTTCATGTAAAGATCCATATTTGTTACGAGCTCTCAAAAGAGTATTATATGTCACCTGAAATGCCAGCATCACTGAATGTCAGACTTCTATAAGGATCATAACTCAGCTGAAATAGTAATTTCTAACATTTAACAAAATTTCAATCCTCCTACAAAAAGAATAAAGAAAAATAAGACTAACAGTGACTGTGACTATGAATTTGTCATATCACAAGTGAAAAAAATTTCACCATAACACTATGACATACTTCTAAAAGGAACACATGTCAGCTGTGATAGAAATTTCAAACATTAACAAATTTGTAATTGTCCTACAAAAAGAACAAAGAAAGTGAAGACTATGGCAATTCTGACTATATTTATTATATGACAAGCGAAAAGATTGTCTTGAATTTAAAACTATGGCATCCTTAATTTCTCCCACAGCTGAAGTTAACTAATCAAATAAATTAACCAATTTAAATTACAAATGTTATAACTGTCAATCTTGAACTATGTAAGCTCACAAGTTTACAGATGAGAATCTCCATATTAGAAGCATGATTTAACTGGAATATTAATTACTTTGATGCTTATAACAATAAAGTAGAAGTTACCAGCGAAAGAACTACTTGCCCTGTGATATTGTTTAAAGTTAAACAAAATCTTCAGACTAAAATCTTAGTACCCAAGGATAACAGACATAAGGGGAACAGTATCTAACATATGAAACAGTGGATATCTGAGATCTCGGATCAACATAACCATCTGAAGCTTATAAGCTTTTACTGTCACTATAGAATTGCTTAATGGCAAAACTAAAAGAGCAAAAAGACCTTATAAATGAGTTGATAAGATTCTACAACAGGCTCTCAGTAAATATGACACCAACAATATAAAGCTGGTCCTGACTTACATGCAAAGGCAAAACTTAGACAAGAGAGGATTTGCTAGAATATTAACAGAAAGGCAGGAAGAGAGCTACCTTAGTGGTAGTCCTCATACTGCTAAAGACTTGGAAAGAGTGTTGAAATGGCCATGCGGACATGCTGTACAAATAGGAAATTAAATCCATCCTCAAACAATCCCATCAGACAGTTAAATTAAAGTTGTATTACTTGTCCTTTTGTGTTTCACAACTTTGCCAATCAGATATTCTTCATAAAATCAGTGGCCAGACATAGGTAACAAACCCATCGAGGTTCATCATATCAGGGAAATGATACCATCTAGGCTGAATGATCATACTAACTTGATATAACATATCTGATTCAGTCACTGTCCAGTAAAAAAGCCAAAATGCAACATACAGAAAACTATAGATGAAAACTCACCTAGTGTAGTCTGAAAGGTAGAAGAAAACATAAAACTACCTCACCTTAATAATGAGAATATTCTATAGTTACTTCATACAAGCAATCCTATTATCAGACAATAATAAAAGCTTACCCAGTTTGGTCTTATTTGATATCTTTTCATCTCTTCAAACAAAGAATACGCCACTTTCAAATTATTGTTCTCAACACACGCCTGCGAATGAAAAGCTTCAATTATTAGCTCCTAGAAGTTTTCCAACAGACATGCGTTAGATATATTAAGCATATTAAGACTCAGTTGTAACTCTAAAATATGTTTTGATAAATCAATATGTTTATGGCATGAAAAGTGCATTCTTCAATCAGTTTCATTCAACATAATTTGTCATCTTCTACTAGGCATAAGAGAGTGAGGAACTGCTCATATTTTAAATGCTTGTGTCAAGGACTGTAATTTTGTGTATCAAACCTGTGCCGGTCACTGGCATAATTTTTAATGCTTGCACCTTATGTTGCATAGAAAGTCAACAACACACTAACATATGCCATAGTTAAACCAATCTGTCAATACGACCATCAACAGCATCATACAGCCAAAATAAAAGAGCAAAAGCAATTGTACTATCTAACCAAGAATTGCAGTTCTGCAATAACAAGGAGGGCATATCAAAACTGATGAACTCTAGCTGATGTTCAATATTTCCATAAACTAAAACAAATAAGAATCAAATTCCTACAAACCACAAAAGTATAAGAAATTGCCTACAGCAACTAAAAACTCAACTGCTATTAAATACAGTGACAGCTCTCTATAACCAAGTTGAATATTGGAGAGTCCTTTCCAAAGACCAAATGTACAAGATCAACTCCAAGGAAATGATGATGCATTAGTTTGGTACAAGCAGCAGCCCACTTTGGACCTTAAGAAACTTTTCCACAAGAAATGTGTTTTTCCTGATTATGAATATTGATTTAATCCTTCATCCTTCATGCAAAATGATGGTAATTTTAATTCATTGTATATTGATTTTGTACATCACGCAAGGTGCATTACCTTTGCCACAATAAACAATAACAGAAACCAACAAGAGTATCTGTTTCATTGAACAATTTGTGGCTATCTCTGCCTTCGAATCCAGGAAATAGTTGAAGTACATCACATGTCAAAGTTATTTTTTTTTATTCCAATAGGCAAACGTCAGGACTAATGTTTTGGAACTTTAAAGTTTGAACTAAATCTACTTGCCAAGCATGAATAATTACACTAAACCAACAAATCTCAAAGCAAAGAAAAACAGGGCAAGCATAAAAAAAGACATCAGAAATTACTAATATTACTATGGTGCATCTAGAAATATGACATATTTGAGCACTTATCAATAACCAACCTTGATGGCTGTAGTATACGCAACAACATCAAGTTTTATACCTACATCTCGTAAAGCTCTAAATGCCTGTGTAACATAAGAAAAAACAAAACATGTAAACAAAAAAGGAGTTCAAAAATACAGATAGTAGGATTCTGAAAAATATTCATCAAAAGTAAAGATAACAAGAAGAGCGAACTATTTAAATACAAACAAAATTTACAGAGTGGACTCGGTTCTTTTTTGGCAAAATTAAGAAAAGGTAAAACATTAGATATATGTATGGGCAAGCACATGGCATGCCATAAAGGTAACCCTCACAACATTTAAAGTATGTCTATATGTTAATCAAGAAGAAAATGTGATACAATATGAAGTCCCTCGTTACAAGTAAAGCTATGTCCAGATGTGTACTGAAATAGTCATTGCGACTAAGCCTTGGAGCTGGAATTGGTAACCTTAGTTGTTTCATTATCTTTTACCATTTAAAATTTCTAAAAACTTCCACTGCTGGATAACCCAAAGCACCTATATGAAAGCAAAGCAATAGGAGACTTTTAGTGAGCCCAACAAACATTAACACATGAGAAACAGTATTCTTACCATTGTGGTCAACTCTCATAGTAAGCAAAAACTTATACATAGTGAAAAAGTAAATAGCATGATTTTTATGTTCCACATTTTTCCTCTTTTTAGGAGAATGATCTTGTGGAGAAGTTCACCAAGACTATAAGTGATGTTGTTATTCAGAGAAAATGTGCATATTGAATATATGGCATGCACTTCGGATGTAGGTTGCTTGGGGCTGTTCATGTTGGACGTATAGTTATGTATGTATATGAGTGTCCATATTATTCTTCCATTTAACTGACCCAAACAGTGTACCTCATGGTGTGAATAAAGCTCTTCATATCCTGAATCTAGTTTAAAAATCAATCTTCTACCAAAATATTTGCATGATACTAATTACAATAGGAAACAGAAAATTCTATCTTTCAAAATTACTCTCTTAACCAGGCTGCTTTATATATTAGAAATAAAACAAAATAAGCTAATAGTATTACTATATTAAAATCTGAAAAATTAGAAATATGGAACATAAACAATTAATAGAGGATTGATTAAATAATATTGGATTCGCACAAAATACTTTACCTACCCCTTGTTAGCCTGCCTGCTCACCTGCTCTGCCCATGTGGGTTCCATTGTGGAGCCATTGTTGCATTCAGCAGCAAGGGAGGTATGACAGGCGAATAGGAGAGTAGGTTAGTAAAAGTATTAATCAATTCATTCAAGAAAAATGTAACTAGGACTCCTAGGAGTAGTCATTGTGATTAATCATATAAATACTTAGGGAATAAATTATGGGTGAGACATCTCTCCCACACACTTCTTAGTGCATATCATCATCTTCAGCCCTCACAATTTCCTTGCCCTCTCTCTCAGTGCACGATTTAAATCAATGGTCTCGGGAACCAACCTTTTGGTTTTATATCCTGGACCTTCCAGATATCCCTTGAAGAGCTTAGGGGACAAACAACAACTTAAAGGAATGTCCCACAAGGGAGCTTGGAAGGATACATCCAACACCTCAAGTTTCCGAAAGCTTTAGATGTAATTGCAATAGAGATACAATTGTTTTCTTAAGTAATCAAAGTGTTGTAACTTCAAATGATGAATTCACTCTCACAGACATCTAAAATTGAAGACAAATAACCCCTGTTTGAACACAGTCACCTGAAGTAGAAACATCCCTTAAAAAAATATTAACAAAGACCAGATTTAAATAGATGGCAAAGAGGAGGGTCAAAGAAAGCACTAATAAAGTTGCCATTGAAACATATATTATATGGAATTCATAAGTCTTCTGGTTGTTGACCAGGATTAAAATATTTGTTATTGGCATTAACAAGAACTAAAATTCTGAAGCACCATACAGCTCTGGACTGATAACATGAAACTTGGAATAGTGCATATCTAAAAGAGTCAGGTAATTATAACAATAGCTTAAATATATTACAAGGTTATAAGACAAAAAATGAGCTAATGTATAGTAAGAATATGAGACAAATAAAAGTACAAGAACCAGGATTGCAGACTGCAATATATAACATTCTGCAGAAGATACCACTATCACAAGAAATAATAAGCAACAAACAACATATGTAAGTTAAAACTAACCTGCATAGCCCCTTTAATATTTTGGGCAGCTCCATATATACCAATGAGGGTAGACCAGCTTATGTGGTTAGGAGCAAGGCCCATTGTCTTCATCTCATCCATCAAAGCTTTTGCACGGTAGTAATCAGTACCACAAGCCTTCATCAAAATATTAAAAGTGAAAACTGTTGGTCTGAAGGGAACCACTGTGGCCACATGATAAGGTTTTGTGTCTTGCACTGATGATTCATATGAAGTATATTCATCCCTACTTTTAATTGCTAAGCTAACATCCCTAAAATCACATTTCATGTCTTTGGTAGAAAAAGGAATCTGGAATCCAGTTTCTTTCCATGCATAAAATAACCGAAAGGCTCTATCATATTGGCATGACTCAACACAAGCATGAAGAAGAATGTTGCAACACTGAGCATTAGGTTCACAGCCAGTCATAAGCATTTCCTCAAATAGCTGAATGGCACGATCAACAAGACCAGAATTGGCACAAGCACTCAGCAACGATGACCAAGTAACTATATTTGGATTAACATTGGCAGACAGCATGTTTTCCTTTATGCTCAAAGCCATCTGCCACATTTTTGCATCTGCAAAGACCTAGAATCAAAAGAAAAGTGATAAAATTAATCATATCCTAAAGGGGGGAAAAATGGTATGAAGGCATACTGAAAGTTGTAGCCCCTTAAAAACCATCAAGACACTCCCACTAACTTTTATCATTGTAGTATATGTGAAGACGTCCAACTTAAGCGCTCCCTTCGATGCCATGTATCTTATTTCCCCATATATGTTTTGAGCCAAATCAACCCTTTTGGCATTACAGCATGCCTTCAAAAGTATGTTGTAAGATGTTACATCTGCAGTGACTCCTAGATTCTGGATATTTGCAGATATGTAAGCCAAAATTAGTCAATGTACCAAAAATATTACTATGAAAAATTATAGCTATATCACCATGAGGTATTGAAAAGCTTCTGAAGCATGAACTTTGAAGTACGGTAATAGCTCAAAGACATAGAAAATAAAAGAACCTCAGTGTCTACGAGAAAAAAGATAACAAGCTATCACAATAAAAATATATTACAAGGCGATCTAAAAGTGTTTAACAGCTTATGACAAGCTTTAAAACATGTTCATATATTGTCAAGCAATTTGAATCACGCTTACCAGCTTAAGAGAAGTGTAAAGTGTAAACGATAAACAAAAATGGAAGGTGTCAAATCACTTGTCATATCAGTATAATAAGAATAAACAACCTACCAATTAACAGCAACATAAGGTATGAGATGGCATTACTTGCATATGCTTGTAAACACCAAAGGCGTAGCTCATATCATGGGCATTCGCATTCATAAGGCTGTTGAAAACATATACATTTGGAGTTATATTCTGAGCAAGCAACTCCTGCATCAATATAACCGCATGCAAACAAATAGTTAATATCACATACAGAAAAATAACATATATTGACAATTTGACCAACAAATCTCCAAATAAATATCCGTAGTTGAATAGAGATATGCAACTTACAATAAATATATCTAGATGTCAGAGCAATAAAAGGACAAATAGCAATCCTAGCATGAGCCTGCAATATGCTTTCCTTTGTATGCATCAATAGAAAAACTATCTAACAAGTATCTATCTCTAGGTGGATAAATATCTCCAAAAATCTCTTTTTATTTGAAAAAATCATAGGTCACACTGTTACAGAAATGTCAAATGATATTGTCTTCTGTCGACAATTTCATGGAATAAATTCTTCTGATATTTATAAATCTATAAGTTCCCTGAAAATGCCATAACATATTAAGAGAACATTCTTTGATGGACCAGCCCATTTCTAGCCTGCTTATCCTAGCAACCCAACAGGATTCATCAAATATGTTACAAAGACACTATCCAAACAGAAGAAAGGAAGTAGCCCACAAAGCAAACTTGATAGGAACCAAGTATAAACGATAAACTGTGTTTTTCGGATAGAACAGAAACAGAATATAGTAATTTATAAAGTACGATTGTAGCATCTCAAGATTGAAGACCGGAAATATTACAACAATAACAAAGTACAACAATGAACAAATTGTAATGAAATTTGTTTAGATTTCAGAACTTTCAAGACCATTACAGAATAATATAAGCAACCTAAAAGTATAACCAGAAAAAATAAAAAATAAAACCAGTTAAAAGAGTACTATACATTGTTCATTAAAAAATTATATTACTGTCTGATGTAATCATGATTCATGCTAAGCAATTGCTTATATCATACACATGATGTTGCATAAAATATTGTTATTATATTCGATGATTGAAATTTCGTACTCGAGATTCGCTCGAATATATATATATATATATATATATATATATATATATATATATATATATATATATATATATATATATATATATATATATCATTTTCTGTGACATCACCAAGGCAATGCCACAGAGAAACGATTTCTGCGACGTCGCCAAGGCGACATCACTGCTCTTCTCCCCGCGACGCCGAGGATTCTTCCCGTGCAAATGAGGAGAAGTCACCGACAAACGAGAAGGGAGAGCGGCGCCAACTCCACGTTCTCTTCTTCTCCCTTTTCTTTCTTCCCTCGGTTACTACCACCCTTCTCTTCTTTCTTCTCCCTCGATCACCGCCTTGTCACGAACGGTCATCGTGCACCCGCAACAACATCGTTCAACGAACCGTTCGTCGCTTTTGCATACATGTACAGATGCTTGGCAACATGTTTTGTCTTAGTTTTGTGTGTTTTTGCTTGTAAAAATGCATGTTCGAACAGGTTGTAGTGCTACAGTACGACCGCTCGCTACACTGGGCAAAACTGCCCCAAAATGGTTCCGTTTTCGCGTGCCACGGCCTATTTTCTACAGATCATAGCTGCACGCAAAACGTCATCTATCTCAGCACCCTGGAACCCCCTGGGTGGCACCATGGGGGATGGGGCTTCGATATAGTGTCGAGCGTTAAATAATCTTCGTAAGTTCGCACGTTAATTTGATGGGAACTTGCTTTCGCATCCGGCACCCGATGAGCAGTTGTTTGTGGACTTGTAACTATTCGTTCTACCTTCTAAAGTCTTTGTTTTCTCCTTCCTCTCTTTTCTCTCTTGCACTCAAGGTGCTCACCGAATTGCTTGTAAAGTTTCCCGCTTCGCGAGACATCGGGACTTGTCCGTCGCTCGTTTTCAATCAAATCAACTTTCTGTTTTACAGGTCCTTCGAGACCTGTACGAGGTTACAACTAGGCTGACCCTTTGTGGATGCATATGTCACACTAGCGCCTAATGACTTAGGCAATCCCAAATAAGTCCAAGGAGTTGGCGTAAGGGTGCTTCACGACTTAGGCAACTCCAGCTAAGCCTGTAACTTTGCTGCAAGGGTGCCTCACGACTTAAGCAATTTCATCTAAGTCCGTGACAACCTGAGGTGGAAACAGCCCCAATCGATGGTACCACCCGATAGCGAGCAATCCGTGTACCGGTCTACTAGCAGATCGATACGTACTGCTTGGTACGAGCGATATTATTCGAAATTAAAAACCTTGATTCTATTTATATGGATCAAGTATTAGTTATTCATCAAGACCATTGAGTCATAATGTTATGGCAATAACAAATCAGTCAACATTTTTTAAAATGTTAATCCAACAAAAGAAGTTCGTCGTGGTACAAAATGAAGAATTAAACTAATAAAACAAGTGAACACCACTTGGATTGCAAGATGTAAATGGCATTGATCCAAAATCCACCTGATAAAGAAAATGCACAAGCTCAGATATTATAGGTATTGCCAACGAAAAGGAGTCAGCATTAATCAAATTGATAAAGGGTCATTACTTCAACATTATGAAGGCACATTAGATTTTACAGCCTTTACAGTTTTAAGATCTTTTAATCCAGTATCGGCAAGGTCAAGTGCCATAAGAATATGAAAAATCACACCCATCCAGAGAGGAGGTACAATTCGTCCGAGGCAAAAAAGAAAGCAAGAAGACTTAAGATTTAGAAACCAGACACAAATTCTGAACATAAACTGGAATCTCAGCATGACCAAACACAGCCCCCAGCTTGATGCTCATTCAATGGGTACATGTAGCTGGTTGATATAATTTTATGAATCATTAATAATAAGGATATTCTGAAAATAAAATATCGAGGCAAAACATGTCATGACTTATTTACTTGTTTGCCTTCTTCCAATTCAGATATCCACACAAGTAGTAAAACACAAATATGCAACTAACTACAAGCACAATATAGTAAGTGGATTCTAGTCTACTCAACAGTTAGCTCCCTACAATTTGAATTCAATATATTGTGCAGAAGCGCAGGATTGCATCCATAGTGCAACACGATGATTACAGAATCCAACTATATGCCATAAGCTACATATAAATGTATATAAATCTGGACCATCAAGTGCAAGATTAGCCACTTGTAGAAAAAGTCAACAACTAGAACATGCAAGAAGAGTATGATGGCATGCCTCCTAATAATTAGTGACAGCTTTCTTGTTCACAAGTTATTTTACTCAAAATTTTAAATGCATATTTATGTGGACACGAACCAAGATAACCTATCTTGGAATGCAAAAACTTGAAGCAGTTACCTCGAATATACTTCTAGATTTCAAGCAGTCCCCACAAAGACCACAAACGTCAATCATAGCTCGCCAAGCAAACATGTTCATACCACCTGACTTTGCTTTGAAAATTTCAAAAGCTTTTATAGCAGAACCAATGTCATGCTTCTTTCCGAATTCCTCTAATATAGAGCAGAACAAAAGTTGGGAATGTGAAAAAACACTTGCATACCTGAAAAACCATATACTACACTATTAAATAGCAACTATGGTCTAACTTAGAAAACTCGAATTCAAATGATCAAAGTTGCTCTACAAAAGCAGCAACTGTAGATAAAAAATTAAACATGATGACAACAGTTAGTGTTACAGTTTGTATACAAATGAGCAGTTAAGCATACAAGACCAGCAACAGTAAACTTTGCAGAAAGCGCACCAAATTTCAGATGAGTATATACCACAGTGTAGTATTATTGGCACAACATATATCTATCTTCTCAAGGCTACGAATTTAAAAATATCATCACATTTGTTGAATATTTCAAACGTACAGTTGGACTAATTTGTATGACCATAAATACATTGAACAAATCTTCAAAACCCTTTTATCATCTAGGTTTGATGGTACCATTTTCTATTTTGTAGGGCAAATGGGCTTGACAATCAATATGATATAGTATTGATAGTGTATCAAAAGTCCACCATGGATTTCAACTATTTGTGATATCTTGGCCTCTAATGTTTCATTTTCTAAAACCTTAATGTGCAAAAGTTACCTCCATTTAAATCAAAATTTGTTCCATCGTGTTTGACCATAGGCTTTGACCTTCTCTAAGGAAGATAGGTCGCACAAGCCTGAATGATAGGATTCTAAGCTAATGAAATCTGTATTTCATGAGCAATAAAAGTCAGATATTCAAATTGAACACTTTATTAGGTCACTCCAGCTCTTCTTTCAGGAATATAAACATATTAACTTAAAATCATCATCCTTAGACTTTCAATTCAGCATATGGAATGAGGGTAAAGTGCCTTTGACATGTCATGTCTCCAAGTGTACATCATAATCAAACTTTTTTGCTTCATGTATGTACGCGCGAGGACTATCATGGCTTTAATCTTGTGCCTCATTGATTAGGGATAATCTAGCACATTTCGAGCCAAACTCCAATTCAACCCAAATGAAGTTTCAATCAGACTCCAATTTGATCCCATCAAATCAAGCAAAGATCAAGCCCAATCTCAACCATTGAACCAGATTGCTGCTCATCCAAGTCACGTCCAATCTCAGCCGTTGAAGCAAGAGGTGACTTATCCAAGTCAGCCCCACATCAGCCCAACACATGGCCAAATCCTAGTCCAACAAGGACTTGGGCTCAAGGTCTGCGAGGCCTATTAAGATCGCAGATTGCGTGGGTGAAAGGGAGCCGTGCACAACTCCAAGAGTCATCCCATTGCCCAATCTCAAAGGAGTCCCAATCATGTCAGGATTCCTCCAAACGCAGCCTATATGGGATCGCTGCCTTCTCAACACACGGAAGAAAACCCCAGCCCCCCGTGAGAAGCCAGATCACAGGAGAAATCAGGATTCTTCCTCCCGTTAGCACCCTACAGCAGCAGAATTCTACTGCAAGGAGGGATACTTTCCGTCGATGGCCACCAAAGATCCTTCCTCAGGTTGTCCCAACAAGATCCCTCAACCACCAACTGATCTAGAGCCTGCTCTAGTCAAGAGAACCAGAGGAGAAAGCAGTGGAAGTATTGTTGCCCAGAATCAAGCCACCAGCATCCCTGTTTTGGGCTGCTAACCAGTGCAGGCCCTCATCTTTGTCCCATATAGCATGCAGAAGGCTTCAACATCTTCCTAACCCTCTGTCGTAGCCTCAGGAGGAGGTCTTAACAGCGGAGAACCTAGCAGAGCAACACCCAAGCCAACAGCAACAGATTCTGCCAAGAGATACTCTTTCAGCCTGCGACAAAATTTTGCAATAAAGAACCCATTGCAGAACAGCAGCTTCATCTTCATCCTTGACATACAAAAACGCAGCAGAAAGGGAGAACCGGCAGCAACCTGCATTCTGCCAAGAGTGATCTGTCCGTGCTTGTTGAGCAAGAACTTCTGAGCAATCGTTACTTGAAAACTCTTTGCTTTAGTTTCCTATTTTAGGCACTTTAAATTCATAGCAATAGTAGATTAATTTCCTCTTTCTACGTTGTGTTTATTGCAACAAATGTTCAACTCTTCTATCAAAACTTTCATCTGAGATGCGGTATCCGATCGACGGATCATCGAACTCGAACCCCATACAATGCCAGAGCAACGATCCCTTGCATGTTGATGGTGACCATAAGGCAAGGATACAAAGCCTCTGGAAAAGAACTACAAGAGTTAGAGTTCGAGTCGTGCTCACAAACCACCGTCAGGATGACAGCCAACATCCAAATAATATTGGTTGACCTTACTGTTGCAAGCTCAAGCCAACCCTACCCCGAAGGACGACCAAGCAAAGAATGACGCAGCAAAGGAGAGAGAGTCATCTCCATCCAAGACACAACCACGAAGAAGATGTTGTCAAACAGGACATCGCAGCACAAACTCGACTGTTTTAAGTCGAGGCTCACATCAACAGACCCTCCTACAACGGCTCAATCAACGTTGAGGTATTAAACTCATGGATAGATCAATTCGAAACTTGCTTTGATCTAAGGTATATAGTTTCGAATGATACCAACCAGTACGGGCGGTACGTATCGGTCCGACAGTAAACCGATAGGCGAACCGCTCGCTACCGAGTGATTTTTTTATTTATAAATAAATATTATATATATATATATATATATATAAAGGCGATGTCGCCTCATTTTTCTGGGCGACGTCACCTCGTTTTCACCCCGCCTGAGGAGAAGAGAGGCGACGTCGCACCTTTTTTTTTAACTTTTATATATAAATATATATATATAAATAGATATATAAATAAAAGATTATATATATATATATATATATATATATATAGGCAACGTCACCCTTATTTTTCTGCGACGTCGAAACATTCGCCTCATTTTTCTACAACGTCACTCGGTATACAATACCGTACCGTACCGAGAGAATATCGAAACTTCGGTACGGTACGATATTTCAATCATTGCTTTGATCTATATGATTGCAGCAACAAGGATAGGATGATGTTGGCGTGACTCAAGTTGACTAGGCACGCACTTGCTTGGTGGAAAGCCTATCTTCGAACCAACAACGATGAAGATATGCTATGGACACGATTCAAAAAGCTCATATGACGAGAATTCTACCCTATGGGATATCTTGAAGAAAGATGAAGGAAATAACACTCCTTACGTTAAGGTCAAGACTAGTCTGTGCAAGAATACACCACCAAGTTTTGACGATTAGCGGTGGCATTTAGAATCTCCCTCGACGATCACTCGATGATGATGAAATACATCGTCAGAGTATACGATATTTCGGTCGCTAGCAACATGGCGAGAGTGATCGAGAGAAAGAATCACATCTACAACAAAAAGCCCATGAAGAAGGCCCAAGAGAATTTTGGAGATGGTAGAACTTCTTCCTCAAAACGAAGTGATCTATTTTGTGAACATTATAAAATTATAGGTCACTCCAAAGAAAAGTGTTTGGACAGTTCATCTGGAATTCTTTCCAACGAAGTAGTTGAAGAATGATCAAAGTCGACGAACCGCGGCCACACCATGGGCAATGACTCCATTGAACTTTCACTGGTCTTCCACTCAAATTCAAGTCTATCACTGATGGTTATGGTTTGAAGATTATAGACTTAAGTCCGACTCTCGATCTAAAGGTTCAAAAAGAGCTCTTCACCATAAAAATCCAAGTGAAGCAAGAAGTCGTTAGTGCAATTTTTGACACCGGGTGCTAAAAAAACCTCATCTCGGTGAGCTTGGTCAAGAAGCTTGCCCTAGTGACGCACTGCATCCGCACCTATATCCTCGTGGATGGCTTCATGATATGTGGAAATGAAGATTGACCAACAATGCAAGATACGCTTCGCCATCACAGAGGAATTCATCAACAATGTGACATGAGAGGTGGTTTCGCTTGGTGAGAGGAGGGAGGAAAGGGAGAACTCGCAACAACCTGCATGGCTGCATTTGTTTGGTTATTTACATACCATTGAACATTAGATATAAGCATATCTTATTGTAGTTTGATTCAAGGTTTGTTGTATCGCCCAAGTCAGTATGGTACGGGCGATACATATCGATCTAACTCGCCACCGAGACATGACTCGCCCAAGTCCCCATCGACATGCTCCGATGTACCATGTGTCGATACACCGATATTGATTGGTATGCACCATACCGACAAATCTTCAAGATAGGTCCGATACCCGAAATGGCAACCCTGGTTTGATCCTATTTTTAAAATATATATTCATTAACTATCATTTTAAGTGTCTTGCTTTAATACCACATGCGCTTCATCTCATGACTTGTGCCTAGACTCCACAAGACCGATGCACCTTAGTACATCTCAAGCATTTTTGTGCACAATATACATAGATATTTTTCATCAGTCAACGTACTTATGTAAGAAATCAAACTTCCGTAGGTTACATAAATTTGGTGCCATTACTAGCTTGTACTTTTCTTGTGAGCTATCAAATTTTATGAAATAAATTACTGCAAAAGATGTACATTACAACTTTTTTGTTGTATCTTAGTTTAGTGTATTTCATCCTAGGGCAACCTAGTCCAACGGTGACTCCCATTGGAGGAAAATTGAAATCTGTAATGTCAGGCCATATACAGACTGGAGACATGATTGAAATTTCATTTTGTCTACTGTGTCTCAAATGGTGTAACATTCAACTTTTAAAAAATAAAGTGTGTAGACACTTGGTTAAACACTGTTAGAATCAGATCTCATTTTTATTTGGTGGTAGCATGCTGCCAAATGTAGTTGAATGAGACATGAATTTGTGAACTTACATTAGGTAAGGAAACCTGGATTCATAGAAGAAAATGCCACTTTAGCTATCAATTGATTGTATAGAAATGAAAAAATCAAATTGCTGATCTTTTATATAGAAGGATCATTGAACAAATGTCTCATGAAAAAACTTTTGAAATCATTAATGAAAAGAAACTGCAACAACATCCTCTTTAAGCAGCCTATATAAATCGTGTGTCATTCATGAGTTTGTCTCTTTTATGTCACAGGATAGTACAATGCACTTGTTTTAAGTCAATTCATACATGAATGAAAGGGCTATTGCACTGATTACTAAAGCTTGACTTTGTTTCATCTAGAGATCGAGAGTAGCATTTCAAAGTCAGCTACCAAAACACAAAATATACTCAATAATTTAACTGAAGTCTAAAGCATTGTTGCCTTTCTAATAAATAAATAAATGAATCTTATTAACTTAACATCAATATCACACAATATCCTGTATTTAGGACTCAAAGATGAGAGCAAAAGCTAAAATGTAATGGAACTAAATGTTTCAAGGAGCTGGAATATATATTTATATGCAAGTGAGTGAAAATTGCAAAGAGAAGGTCAAATTTCATTTTGTTTAACATGTCACGATTGCCGCACCTTACAGCCAAATCTGGATCACGAGTGTGAATAATCTTGCTCAATATATAATCTGGATCTACGATGTCTTTGATAGAGAATCCATAACCTAGACACATTTCAAGAGAACAAGGGAATTCAACAAGACAGCATCTAAAGAACAATAGATACAAAGCTGCATTAAACATTCTGTAAATTATCAAGTTGCAGAGATTATTCTACGCATGAGAAGAAATTTCACTCCAGCAAGTGCACTTTTAAATCAAGAAAGAAACGAACACTTCGCACCTGCGAGAGTTTCCATCAACTCAACACACTCCTCTAATTTTCCCTTGTCCGCGAGCCGCCGGCACTCCAATCCCAAAGCCTCCAATGCCGGCTCGTCAAAGAGCGAAGAGGGGCAGAACCCAAGCCTCGCCGCTTCGCTCAAGAAACCGGTAACCTCATCAAGATTCCCGTCGCGAAGGACGGAAGCGATACCTTGAGCGGTTAGCCTGGGATCGATGCGGGCCACGAACTGGGGGGAATCGGCGGCGACCGCGTCAGAGGTGAGGACGCTCTCAGCGATCATCAAGAAGTCCCGGAGCTTGCCGTTCTTGGCTAGGTTCGAGGCGAGGCGGGCGTAGTACTTGAGGAGGTTACGGGTGGAAGATGAGGAGGGAGCAACGGCGGCGGAGGGGGGACCGGTGTGGTGAGGGACGGCGGTGAGATCGCGTCGAACATCAGAGAGGAGGGGTTTGGCGGGCGAACGGCGAAGCTTGCGGCGGGGAGAATGCGGGGGATTTCCGTTGGGGGTGGCGGAGGTGGGGGAGAGGACACGGGAGGGCGAGGAGGAGGAGGAGGCGACGAGGAAGGCCATCTCCACCATGGGCTTCACTGTTGGCTCGATGTGTGGAGCGAGAAGAAGCCCACCCTATCATGTTTCTTGAATTGTTTGCATACATGATATTTTCTTTCTTTAAGACATAAATATTATATATATATATATATATATATATATATATATATATATATATATATATCTTAGGCGAATTTTCATTATAAAAAATCGTTTATGAATTTTTCAGATAACGTTTTAATTTTAAAAATATATTTTTTTTTTTAAATATGTCTTTCATCGTGTCTTTGCCTCGTCGATCATCCCCTTCTATCGGATCCGCCCAATAACAAATGACCCTATTGAACCAACGATGAAAGCAAGGTCATAAAGATTATGCCTCTGTTATTAGGTCTAACGAAATACAATAAAAATCATTGAATCTATATCATTGAATTTACTGGATCTAATGAAGAGACTTATGACAAACAAAAATGATAGTGGTAGGTCAAGTAAAAATAAGAGTAGAATGATTTTTCATGTGATCAGGGATATTCCGTGAAATTTTTTTGAAGTTGGAACATTTAATGAAAAATTCTCAAATTTAATTTTTTTAATAAAAAAATCATTAATATATCTATATATATATTAGTATGGACGAAAAATGAAAGAGATAAATATACGTCGCAGAGTCTTATAATTAGGGGAACATGTGAGTGTATACATAGATACATACATATATATACATATATATGTATATATATATATATATATATATTCATCGTGATCAAAAAATAAAATAAATGTTTTGTTATCGAAAGCACACTATTAACGGGACTATTTAAATTTATTTTGACTTTTTTTAATGATAGAGTAAATTAATGAATCTTCCAACATGATATAATTATGATTATGAATCCAACTTAGCAAAATTAATCCGAGTAGCCCTTATGTCTCTTAACCTTGTACTCGTGGATTTGAGTCTGGATCGACACGAATCATCACTAATGAGAATTTTAAGCTGCAAAGAATTAGTTGCTCTACTTTAGACATCGTACAATTGTGCTTTTGGATGGAAGCGAAATGGGGTGAGTCACCCTCTGTCTCGTGAATGGACTTTATATCAATTATTATTATCATAAGAAATTATATATGACCATGTAAAGTTCACGATGAATGTTGATATCCCAGAAGAACAATAGAGAGGATAATTCTAGTAGGTGTATTATTGAATTAACACTAACATGGTAGAGTAGGAGATTAAGTATATTAAATTAAGATATACTATAGACATGGTAGAATGTTAGGGAGTTCAAATCAAATAAAATAATCGAATCGAATAAATTATCTTAGAAGGAGACAGTTATTCGATTTGATTAATCAGGTTAGATCGAATTGACTCGATTTTAATTTTAAAAAATATCAATTCAACCCAAAACTCCAACATCAATAATTTATTGATCTTCTTTTTGTCTCATAAATTTTTTTTGTCATTATTCTTTATTAATAATCTCTTTTGTTGATTTATATGTATTACTATATATTTTCGTTATTATGAACAAAGGACTACACGTGAATTCGTTATTTCTTTATGTTATATTTTAATAAAAAGATAAAGAACAACTTGTGCATTAGTTTAATTGTCTATAATATTTAGAATGATATTTGTAATATAATTTTTCTTAGAATATAGATCAAATTTGATCAAAACTCTGATTTGATTCAATTAAACTAAATCGATTGATTAAATCCAATTGATTCATTTGAAATATATATATATATATATATATATATATATATATATATTTAATTATTTTTAAAAAAATAAAAAAATATTGATTAATTAAACCAAATTAATTTGCTTTTGAACCAATTCAATCATATAGATCTGAACTGATTTCGATTTAAATTATATTATTTTAATCAAACTGAATCAAATCTTTTGTTCAATATAATCCGACCTTAAACGTCCCTCCTCTAGTAGATACATTATGTCGAATAAGATTAATTATGACTATCATGTTGAACATGAACAGGTAGAAATCTCTCGTTACATTATAAGAGATATAGTAACAAACATATTAATATATTTTTAAAAATTAAAAAAATATATTAAATGACATTCAGATAAATATCCCTATAAAGTTTGGAAGAAAATGAATTTGCTCATGAAAATTTAGATATAGCATATATTTTCTAAAAAAAAAAAAACAAGATCCAATTACTCAAGTCAACCATTACTTTGACTATAAATAATTAATTTAAATTAAAAAAATATATTTAAAAAATGAAAACATAACTTTATCTTTAATATTAATCGGGGTCTCAATTATATTTTTCATTTTGGATATACGTGTGCATTCTTGTTTTCTTTTTCTTAACTTAAAAATCAACAGTGGCAGGATCCGCTGTGTTCGCTATAACAAGAGCAACACTTTTCATAGTAGTTTGTGGGTTAGCTGTGTTGCCTGCCGTCCCACCTAACGCCTTTGTGAGTGGACTCAGCGACGCGACCCACTCGTCGAGCCAACGCTGCTCGCTCTTCGACTAAAAGCTACGACAGGCGCTTGGGTTGCTCGCCTTGACCATTTGGTGGCAGGATTCCCTGTCCGAGTCCACTAAGGTTCAGGGTTTCGTGCGCCTGATCTTCCCAGCGATTGGGTTCCAGGGACGTGTCAGCCATCGGACCTTCTCATCCCGCACAGCAGATCCCGGCGCACAGCTAATATTCTCCGCACCTACGGGAGGACCCAAAGGAGATTTCAGTCCATCCAGAGCATCAAATCCGCATCGTTTCTCGGGGTTTCTTTTGGTGTGTCGAAACCACTGTGCATCCACAGCCTAGTCAAATTGGAGATTGCCGCGTGTCCCACATAATTTCGCTCTCACGTCCCTCAGAGCATGACATCCCTCCACTATCCCGCCGCGTTCACACCTTTCATCGTGCGAAAGGGGTTTTGCACGCTCCACATGGGTCACTACCACCTATCAAGGCACGATAACCGCACATCCGTCGAGAGTCCTTGCATCCGGACCGTTAAATATTTAACGAATCATGTCCGCATATCTTTGCCCATCCGACGGCGTAGAACGCGCTACTAGAACCTTCTCGCCGAGGCCTAAACCCTTGCTTTTTAGGCGCCCCGGAGGAACGTGCTGAGCACTCGCCGTCTCTTCTGCCTCTCGCCGTCGTTGCTGTTCTCGCATTTGCGGTTTCGAGATGGGGAAGTCGTACCATGTGGTGAGCGATGAGTACTTGAAGGCGGTGGAGAAGGCGAAGAGGAAGCTTCGCGGTTTCATCGCCGAGAAGAATTGCGCCCCCTTGATGCTCCGCCTAGCGTACGGGATCACTTACGCCTTCATGCTGCTTTGTGTAACGTATTTTTTGCGGCGATCTGGTAATGGACGGCGCCGATCTGGGGTTGGGGTTTCAGGTGGCACTCGGCGGGAACGTACGACGTGGTGTCGAAGACCGGTGGGCCGTTCGGGACGATTCGGAACCAGGCGGAGCTCGCCCACGGCGCCAACAACGGGCTCGACATCGCCGTCAGGCTCTTGGAGCCCATCAAGGCGCAGTTCCCTATCTTGACCTACGCTGACTTCTACCAGGTCCGTCGTCTCCTGATCTAACGCCATTATATTTTGCAGTCCTTTTCTCATTCCTAGCATGATACACATTTTCTATCAAATGGCAGCTTGCGGGAGTCGTGGCCGTGGAAATTACCGGAGGACCCGAGATCCCTTTCCATCCCGGAAGGGAGGTATATAGACTCGCTCTTGATCTCTCTGTGTGATCTAAAAAGCATTTGAATTATATCAATGGTTCGCATATGTTTGGATCTGTGATGAGGATAGGTAGGGTCGCACATTTTGGCTTCTGATGTCCTTATTATCATTTTCTCGGTCTGCGGTTTACGCCTGTTTTTGGCGATGTTATTCGCCGATTAACAAACACGATTTTTTAGAACGAAATATATATGTTCATTTTTCTAACTATTCTGATTTAGGTTAAAGCCATCTGATTTTGCGAGATTGCTGCTTATTTATGTTAGCCATATTAACAAGAAATTGTGTTAATTATGGACTATGAAGTGCTTATTTTTTTGTTTATATGTTTCTTTGTCAGTTAAATCTGTTTTTTATTCACGTGAGGTCAAGCGTTGTTATCTGCGCCACAACTAATGAAATCTTTCAATGGTTATGAGATTTCTTTATATTACTATAGCTAATAGGACCGCTCCTAAAGCCATGAATAACCAATACAAGCGAAATGAACAATATTTGTACCTTTATGATCGGTCTCTGCTTTTTTAACTTTTATTTAATTATGGATTATGAAGCGCTCATTTTGTTTATAAGTTCATGTGTCAATTAAATCTGGTTTTATAGTCACATGAGGTCAAGCTTGTTTCATGTCAACCTGTTTGATCATATTGGTATTGTTACCCAATATATTTTCATCTCTTTGATGTAATCTATTATCTTGGTTATTCATGGCTTTAGCAGTACTCCTATTAGCTATAGGACTCTATTTTTTTAATGTAAAGAGATCTTGTAAGCATTGGAAGTTTTCGTTAGTTGTGGAGCAGATAACAAAGAATGTCTTCATAATGTTGGAGCAATACTATGGATTATTTATTTCTTTCCTTACATGTTACACCATGTAATTTGTACTATATCTTCTAGTTGTCCAGAGATAAGTTCAATGAAAGTAAAATTATATGCATTGTTGGCTTGAAGAACCAAATTAGGTGTTGCTGCTCTATCTCATTGTCCATAATTCTTTTTGCTTCTGTACTTTCCTTTTGTATTCAGTTTAATTGTGGATGATTTTTTTTTTCTGTTTATTTATTTTATTTGATTCCTTTCAAGATCATTTTATTTAAGATTATAACACATTTGTAAAATGCCTATCAGCGCTGAAAGCAAAACTAGACTATCTAATCTTGTGTTTGTGTTTACCTGTGTCACCTAGAACAGTAATTAGATATACGGTAGTGGTTTTTATTGAGATGTGTAATGTCATTTGATATTGATTTTTCTTGAATATTTGGTGGAACAAAGCTTATATTTCGAGGAAACAATCATGAATCTTTTAAATTTCAAGGTTGATATCTTTGTTCGACATATGTTGATTATTGTAGAAACTTTATTGACTTGACCTCTCCCTTGTAAAATGAAATTTTGCCCCATATAACCATTTGTTGGGTAAGATTTTCAGCTTTCAACTTCTGTGCATGAATGGGATCACTGTGCATTGACATTGTTGTTTCTGTGTTTCTAGGACAAGCCTGAACCTCCTGTTGAAGGTCGTCTTCCTGATGCTACCAAGGGTATGGGTGTTTGCAAAGTTTTGCATGCTTAAAGATAAAAAAAATCTATTTTTAAAATTTGAAGTTTCTGACATGTGGTTTGCAGATACTAGTTGTATGTGTTTGTTTTCAGTGCCAATTATCTTAGTTGCTGACAATAACTGTTCTGCACTATTGACATGTCTACAAGACATCTTAGTTGTTCACTCCAGCATTTGCGGGTTCAAATTCAGAAACCCTGACCTGATGTAATATAATTGCCACTCTCATTGGACTGGTTTGTTTGCTTAAAAAGGAAGCACTTGTGCATGCACACAACTGCAAACTGTTATTGGATGACCTGAACTTTCCTTGGGTTTAATTTTCAATTGCTGATATTCCTGATTCCTGAAATTGCCCATCGATGTGTGTTGTTGTCAAGTGCGTTGTCCAGTTGTGGATTGAGTCATCTTTATTTTTCATTTGTTGATATTCCTAAAGTTGCTCTTGCCAAGTGCATTGTCAGGTTTAGGAGTGAATCATCGGCTTAAGTCATAACAATTGCAGTTATGAAGGACAAACGGCTTTTTCAAAACCTATGTTGTTTCTGTCATAGGACAATCCTTATTAACTCAAGTTTTGTTTATAATCCTACAGGTTGTGATCACCTTAGGGATGTGTTTGGACACATGGGTCTCAGTGATCAGGACATTGTTGCACTGTCTGGTGGTCACACACTGGTAATTTTCTGGTGTGCTCTCACTTGTGATCTTTCCCATAAATTCTTTTATACTTAGTTCTTTCACTGCCCTATGCCCTTCACAGGGAAGGTGCCACAAGGAGCGGTCAGGCTTTGAAGGGGCTTGGACTCCCAACCCTCTTATTTTCGACAACTCATATTTCAAGTGAGTTAGTTCAAAATAATTAGTAGTTCGTTCCTGCTACTGTTATATTTCCCTACATTAAGTTGTCTGAAGCGTGTGCCTTATAAATTTATGGGGAAATGACATTTTGCTTCTCTGGCAGGGAACTCGTGAGCGGAGAGAAAGAAGGCCTTCTCCAGCTGCCGTCCGACAAGGCCCTCCTGACTGATCCCGTGTTCCGCCCGCTTGTTGAAAAATATGCTGCTGTACGTACTCTCGTTCTTAATGTCTGTATAACTCAATATTTAATCATGACTTTGCCATAGGTGGTTTAAATTTTTTAACCTGGAATTTCCGCCTCAGGATGAGGAGGCATTCTTTGCCGACTATGCTGAAGCACACCTGAAGCTGTCGGAACTTGGGTATGCATTGAAGTTTCTAGAAAGTGAACTGGCAATTTGATGAAACTACTTAAAACTGATGTGTGTTTTTCTATCACTTTTCAGATTTGCCGAGGCTTGAAGAATGGAGTTGTGGATCTAGCAAGACAAGGTTTTGAGGTGCTATCTTCTCTCTAGAATCATCAGAAACATTTAGAAATAAAATTCTATGGTTGTATGCCGTTTCCTGTCGTAGTTGATGTTTGTTTAATATCAGACTTTGTTTTGTGACATGTCTCGATCTCTATCAGCACCTACAACAAGTCCTTCCCATTGTGATCTTCATTTCTCGTACAGCTGATTTTGTTTTTTATACAATAAGTGACGAATCTGAGATTAAAATTGAAAACTTCACGATAAACTATAAATATTTATTTGTTAAACTAGTTACCAATCACCATGAGACTGTCGACACTTTGCTTTAGCATGACGTCCGTAGCATCTTCACGAATGCTGTGGGTTCCAGTCTTCCAAATCGATAGCTTGGCACGGAAAATTATCCTCTTCTCTCGAGTACCTCGGAAGCATCCAACCCGCCTTTTGTTTTATAACCCAGACATCAAGCATAACATGTAGCATTTTAAATTATCTTTTCTGCTATTGTATGTGAAATGATGTGAACAGAGTAGTAACACATTTTAGTATACTATTTCAACTAACGAACCATGTTTGCCAACACACAAGAACTCTTTTATTTCAAGGAAAAGTGATCCTGGAACACCATCTATCCTTGTACATTCATCATGCCCATATAATTACTTCTCCATCTACGTTGCATCCAAAATTGTGGCACTATGACTACCCTACCAACACATATAAGGCGTAAATTATTCCTGGTATGTAGCCCAGTATCGTCAGCAGCAGGTCAATCCAAAACTCCACCTGCAGTTCACCGTATAAGATGATCACAACCTCCTTACTAGAGAGAGAGAGAGAGAGAGCTGGATTCAAGTGCTTACACCGATGCCATAACGGAGGAAGACACCCACAGGTGGTAACAAAATGGCCAAAATCACTTCCAGGAACGTCGCTGACCCCATTCCTCTCTCTCTCTCTCTCTCTCTCTCTCTAAAGTACCTGAAAGCCGTACAGCTTCACGGTGGCCTTGTGATGGTTGGATGATGAAGGCACGAGACCGTGAAGGTGGGATGCACTGGAACAGAGAAGAGTGACTGACAGGGTAGTGGACGTGGTTCCCACCCAAGCTTGCTCATGGAAGGCTGATGGTGTACGTGGCGAGCCGTAACATTCTGCTGCAGCCGCGTGTTGTGCTGCGAGCCACGTACCCTACCTTTCATAATTTCCAAAGGTATTAAATTGTGGTAAAAGTGATATGTCTAGCTGCATGAATCATATCATTTCTAATTCCTTCAATTAATATGTTATTTCCTCTTCAATAAATTGATATCATTTCGTGATTTACACCAATTGATTGGTCGTAAAAAATCAATAGATTACTGATAAAGTGAGTGCTCATGCTTGTCTTGTCACAACATTGTGCAGGGCCAAGCTGATGTTGTTGGCTTTTGGGTGGTCAGCGTCGGGCTAGTGAAGTAAATTGAAGGTTGAACGCACTTAAATATCAATCAATTCGTAAAATTTTGATTGATGATCAAATAGAAGAGTGAATACACCTAATAAATGGAAGACATTTTTAGTGTTCGGATGAGTATGCACTGTTTCTGGAGGAGGAGGAGGGGAAGAGAAAGAGGGAATGACACACCTTCGACTACAACTTCTAGTTCCCATCTTATAAACACATGCACTGTGCCTGCAACACTCACTTTAGGATCTAGGAGGGATCAAACATGTGCAACTCTTAATGTGAAGGACATGGTTATTGCTAGTGACTACAAACTTAGGCTTTTGGTAATTTAGGATGTTGAATCCCATGTCAGTTTAGGAGTCGGTGAAGGACGTCAGGGAGTCGTCTCCGGATCAGACAATTCCTCGTAGGCCCAATGAGGATGAATGATGCTTCCAATGATGAGGCCGAAGACATCTCGACTCGCCTACTAAGAAACATTAATGGGGAATGGACGATTTACTATACTTTTCATGAAGTTTGTTCTTGAAACAGTTTTTTGCATCAAAAAGCTTGATGATATTTTCTCAGTTGCAGATTCAGCATCAGGCAGGTTTTAGTGGAGAACACTTTCACCAGGAAAAGAAACAAAAGAGACTTTACTCCATGCCATGTGATTCACGGAAGCTGTAGGATCTTTTGCATCCTCCATCAAATTAGAGTAATCAGGATCATAAGTGCTTCCAATCTCGGTACGGTGAAGTGTTTGAGATATTACTTGAATGATGGTTCTTTGGACCTGAAGCACAAGTCTTCTAATTAGGAAGGAGGAAGCAAACAGAGTTCTGGGTGCTTGTACGCCACCAAGTGAGAAAGCAAGGATGGAGTGTGGGAGCTGAGTGGAGACTGGGCCATCTTGGATCACCTGAAAGCTCTTTCCAGAGTGAGAACGAGACCTGCCATATGTTCCACAGCTCACGACTGCTCCATAAAGTGAGATGAGTATCAAATGCTGAAGGGCCCCATGAAGCTTGGGAGAGACACTGCCATGAGAAGCGCTCTCATACACACTAAGGTACCCCCATCGTTTCATACTCACATCTTCTGCTAACACTTCACATCCACTGATCATTATGGTTGTTCACACAACATCTGGTTCCAGATGAAGTCAGAGGTAGGCACACATCATGTGTACCGTAATATGGATGCAGATGAATCATGACCTGCGACCTTTAACATATGTGTTTCCTGCATTCCAGCTTGTGGGTCGTGGTCCTCTCCTATCTTGTTTCTCCATTTCACCGTGGGGAGTGTTCTATCTAATTAAGCTAGCTTAGAAGCACATGCATCCACTTAAACTCTTCTAATACAATTATTATTTTATGGATTGGACTAGAAATATTGTTAAAGACCTTCTTTGGAACTCCAGTGCTTGTCACCTATTAGAAGATAGTCTTCTCTGCCCACCTCCTCCACTAGGCTACCAGAATTTGTTCTCTCTCACTCTCATGAAACCCCAAGTCATAGGTTCACAAAAGAAAAAAGAGGAAAGTTGGCAGACTTGAGTCTTAAGTCTGAGGTACTCTTCAAGTTTTTTCTATCCATACATTGAATTTATGAGCAATGGGACCGCTTGGAGTCAAATCTACAGGGAGAATATTATGTGTGTTACAGTTCACCTTCCCGACTCTTCTAGGATTCATATTGTTATCCAAGGAGGAATTGCTAACCAATGGCAACCTTATTAGGACCCACTTTAGGTGTACGTGGTTGCTCTAAGATAAGATAATGCAGCTTTGGCTTGGTGTGATCTTTAGTCAAGCTCAAGACTTTTTGGCTCTTCATTTAGGCTTACTTTGCTGACTGCGGCCACTTAGGATTTCTACAACTAATCGAGGGATAACAACAGCATGCATGTCGACCTCTTCTGCACATGAGCTTATCTGTGTTTGACAAAACACACAAGCTTGGATGGCCTACAGAATCCAGTAGTGCTCTCTGTAAACATGGTGTCAGTGTTGATTGATTAATGTATGGTTAGATTGCTGCAATAATAGCTAATCATTGCTGTGGTCAGTCGATCGAGAGCTGACATGGTGTGAATCTGACCTGTGCACATGATGGTTGCATTCTTATTAGGGTTGGCAGCTGAACTAACCCTTAAGAATGTGGATATTGTTTTGTGGCTTTTCTTGATGGATTCCGCTTCCACCCAACTGCAGCTCGATCACCTTTGAACTTCCATCTAAAGTCATAGGAAAAGGACTCTTCCGAGTTTGTAAACCTCAAGTTGTTGTCGTGATGAGGAGATCATAATCGTTTGAAGTTGACATGTGTTACATGGCATAGCGAAGTCATTTTCGAGCTTGAGTTCCTCGTTGGCAATGTTAAGGAAGAAAGTAATAATCAATCACGATCATAAGTTGTACGAAAACAAATCAGTTCACGTCTCTCGACTTGGTCGATCTGCTGATGGTTTATTGATCGGCAGTATACATAGGTCTTGGAACCATTGTTTGCTTCTGCGATTAATCCAAGCTTGGCTCATATCCAGAGAGGCTCATCCCAAACCGAGCCGTGGCTGATCTCGTCAAGGAAGTACGCATCGTTCTGATACATGTTGGGGCTGTCAGCGAGGGCATTGGCGGATTGGGGTGTTGTGCAGTAGCCCTGCTGTGTCTGAGCCATCTCCATGCAGATCAACGCGATCAGGTTCTTCTGCTGGGCTTGCAGGTTGATGAGCTCGGCGTGCGCCCGTGCCAGTTGTGCTTGCAGCTCGCTCACCTGTTTCTGAAGCTGGAATATGGCACCGGCGCAGCCGTACACGGGATCCCGGATCCGTGCGTTGGCCTCGTACACCATGCTGCTCACGGCATCGGCCCTCTGGCTCGCCGGAAGTTCCTGAGACCATCGAGTTCGATCGTTAGTAGGAAAGCGGTTTGCAATTGCAGTAGAACACGTAGAGGTAGAATGAAGCTTCGGTGTGATCATTCGATGCGGAGCGCTCACCTGCAACAGCTTGATGATGTTGCTGGCACCGAACACGCGATGCGCGGTGGTGAACTTAAGTGGCTCCGTCGGGGGGAAGTAAGGAGCGAGGACGCACTTGTCGGCGCATCGCCGGCGGAGGATCTTGCAGGCGGCACAGGGGCTGTGAATCGCCGCAGGAGGAGACGAGACGGGAGAAGATGTAGGGGAGGAAGAGAGGTGATGGAAGCCGGTGGTGGTGTCACTTGAATCCATGAGAGTGGAAGAGGGAGGAGGAGATGGTGGGTTGTTCTCGTCGTCATGGAGAGGAAATATATAGCGAGCAGGAGATTATGACGCTATGGCTCCACAAATTTGAGGTCAGCAGATTAAAGCCTCTTATTTTGACTAGCCAACGTATAAAAAGGCACAAAAGTAGTCAGATCATGCCATTTAACGTCGTGAACAACTGGAACTATAAACAAGTAGTAGGTTAGTCATTACTGCACAATATATAGGCAGTCAGTCATACTCGGTGTGTGTCTTCCTGGACATCGACGGGCTATTGATTGGCCTATAGCCACCCACTATTTCTGGCACCGCTCAACATGATAGAAATCTTCCTCATGTTGTGTGCTTCATGGAATCAATTAAGCTGCCTAAAAGGGAGGATGAAGGTTTTGTGGTTGTCACAATCATCGGTATGAGAAACTTTGTGCACATGGACGCACCCCCATCCACAGCCAGGTTTTATCACCTCAGTGGTATATGTATCACCAGGAAATGAAGGAGAGAATCTGAATGGAAGATGCTTCATTTTAGGAGGATTTCTCCATCTTAACACAGACTTGTCAAGCTCTTTGTCCTAAATCCTAGCAGGTTATATGGTATAGAGAACATTCTATTTCCTGATGAAGGGGTGTGTTCTGCGTTTCTTCAGCTGTAGGGCCTATGAGATGAAATCCATGCGTCGTGAAAGACTGACTATGCAGCGGTGCTGCCATCCATCAACAAGAAGGTGGCTTTCGTTATCTATTCAGGAAGCTAAACATCATCGTTACGGTGCTGAAAACGTTGTGCCTCATAAGACTTCTGACTTCCTGCTTCCAAGAACTGGAATGGGTCGTATCACCTGCCACACGTTTCCAGCCGTGTGTGGGGTGGGAGACTCGAAGCTGGGTGTTGGATGGGGAGATGTGCTGCATGCACGTTGAACCCATGAAAGCAACCTTCCACGGCTGCCACTCCAGAGCTCAACACCGGGTTAAGCGTTGAAGGTGGAAGGAAGCTCTGTGAACCATATCTTGGTTGACTTTGATATCATATTTATTGATTTTTTTCTTAAAATTAAAGAAAGAAAGAAAAAAAAAAAAGAGATTAGGAGTACTTCTAATCTACAGTACTTTCGATTGATCCAAAAATATATATTTATATTGATCAAAATAAAGTATAAATTTTTTAAATAATAAAAATTTTTATCATATCCTAATAAATCTTTTACCCTCATCTATTTATTTAAATCTAAATTTCTTTCTTTTATTTTATCTAATCCTAATTATTTAAATTAATTTTAACATACTCTCTTAATTCAAATAGTTGTCAGTTAAGTTGTTTTCCGAATAAATTCACCGTAGCTTTTAGGAAGATATCAACAAGTTAATCTTTGGCACTACATCCATAATTTTTATATCATTAACCTTCTTCGTAGTCTTCAATGGTTACTTATCTTCACTTTTCTCACTTTACTCGTAAGACTCGTTAGAACCACTATTGCTTTTTATGCTTGAAACTTCTTATTGCCCTTTTAAATGTTTATCATCAAAACTTTATGTAGAGTTGTTATCCTTAACTTTATCACTATTGATGCTCTCCTTTTTTTATAGCATTTATAATAGTTTTACTAGTGTTAGATCGAATAGAATTTCAAACTTTTCGTCTCTTGAAGAGTGCCTCCTCATCACTCTCATCACAACTTTCATTAACTTTAATCTTGTTTTGAAACATCTTTTTATAAGTTAGAATTTCGAAAGGTTCATCATATGAGATTGTTTATATAAACTTATAAAAATTAAGATAATTATAACTTTTATGTCATAATGTCGATTCATTAACAACTAGCATGAAAGGAGAAATCCAAAAATAATAAGAGAAATATTTTATTTTTTTTGTCATCCTCATAGTTACTATCAAAATTTTAATTTTCTTATCATAAATCAATCATTTTTCATCATAAAAAATAGGATAATATACTTTTCTTATCGATTAATTTTTTAGTAGATTTGGTGTTCACAGAACTATTTCTTTTCCTTCCACTTAAATCTTATTATCATTTCCTATTTTATACTATAGATCTGACTAAATCATTAAGTCTTTAGAATAATTTTTTGTTTGTTATCATATAATTATTGTATTCACTATCCAAAAATCAAAGAGAACTAGAATATTCTTTTATCAGATGCTATAAAGAAAAAAATATTTTCTCATGATAATTTCTTTGATCTTTGTTCCAATAATCTTTTTTAAGATAATCATATTTTTTACAATAAGAGCAAAAAGGAACATTTAGATTTTTATTTTTGTACCAACAATCCTTTTCAATATGTTTATTTTTTGTAATAAAAACATCGACAGGTTTCTTTGTTATCTTTATTTTTTTCAATATATTCTTCTACGTTCGTTTGAAGAATATATTGAAATTTTTTTTGAAGATCTATTTACTTTTTGTTCATAAACTAAAAGAGAACTTATTAATTCATCAATAGATAATGTATTTGTATCTTCGGCTTCTTCTATAGCAGTAGAAATTATATCAAATTTTGAAGATACACTTCATAAAACATTTTTTACTATAGTTTGATCTTTTAGACTTTTACCATAAGACCTTATTTGATTCACAATCGAAGATACTTTTGAGAACAAATCAACAATGGGTTCAGAATATTTAATCATAAGAGTTTCGAATTCAAATCAAAGAATTTATAGCTTTAAATTTTTTTTATCATATCTGTGCCTCCAAACACACTTTTTAATATTTTCTAAGCTTATGTTGATGTTGATGCCATCATAATTTGGGGAAATAAGGAATCAATTATTGTTTGCTATAGGATGCAGAGAGCTCTTACATTTTTCTATATATTCTTATTCATATGATTTTTTTGATCTTTAGTAATATTAGAATCTTATAGATCATACTTAACAAAACATCTTCTATCAAGTTCTACAATCCTTATGAGATAAACAAAGTTTTTATCTTAACAATCCAAAATTGATAATTATCGCCATTGAAGATAAGAAGAAATTGAATAGGAACACTTACTCCAGTCATATTCTCTTTTCTTTTTCTAAATCTACTAGTCTTTTCTTTGTTTTTAATCGATGTATTCCTTTGGATCTTTTTCGAACTAGGCTCTAATACCATATTGTTGACTTAAATACCATACTAATTGACTTTTCTATAGAACTTAAGGGAGAAAGAGAAAAAAATAATAAAATATACTAGGAGTATTTCTAATATGTAGTGTTGCGGATTGATCCAAAACACCTTTTTATATGATAAAAAAATAAAGTATAAATTTTTTAAATAATAAAAAATATCACATCCCAATAAATCTTTTACACTAATATATTTATTTAATTTTTTTATTTTATATAATTTTAATTATTTGAATTATTCTTAACATTCTTGTAAGTCTCACATGTCCTACACCGCGAGAGAGAGAGAGAGAGAGAGAGAGAGAGGCGGTTTGTTATCTTTGCTAACCTTAGCATGAGCAGATTAGATTGTGTCCACTTAAAAAGCAACTTGAATCCAATGACGAACAATGAATTGAAATGCTTGTACTGCGCCTTGCTTTTGCATCAAACGTACCGATCAAGAACATATCGTCTGAAAAGGGTTGGTGTGCCATTAATTACTCGAGCAAAAGAAAAGTATACTAATCCAGTACTTGTCAATTGCCCGTTCTGCACTGCCATTCTATCATGTGTCAAGTTTTCTTGCTCTCTGGTCAAGGAGAATGATGATTAATAGGACAACGAGGTGGTAGCATCTTCTTCTTCTTCTTCTTCTTCTTCAACAAAGAAAAGAAGCACCTACAGTTCGACCTAGTGCACGTCAAATCCAAATCTACGTCACCTGCATGCACACAGGCCCACACGGCATTCACTTTCTGCTTGGATCTTAGCAATTTCCCACTAGCTCGGACGCAGAAATGGATTGAGATGCTGCCATGTAAAGCTTTTCTTCATCCTTTCATTGCAGCAAGTGTCTCTCTCTTTGGTTCCTTCATGCAGACAGGTTGGGGTGATGATGATGAGCGAGCTTTTGCCTTCCCCACCTTTTCTCCCTCTTATCTCTTTCTCTCCTGAGCTCTCGCTGTCGTTTGATGAAGAGAGGGACCGAGTGTCAACTCGGAGGGTTGGAGAGCACTTGTGCATCAAAGCCAACTCGGCCATCATCATAACATTGTGGACTTTATCGATAAGGTCTCGTGGTATCTCGAGACTCCCATGAAAGAAGAGAAGAGGAGAGAAGCCATGAGGTGGACACATTTCAGAATCTGTAGCTTGGAAAAACAAACTCAACTGGTGATGAGCTGCATCAGTCGATCAATGCTATTTGCTTTTGGACCAAACATTTCACGTTGTGAGTAAACACATGTACAAGAAGAGATACAGAGTCACAGATGGTTGACTGACTACTTGGTGGATTGTATCTGGAAGTCACTGTTACGATGGCCAGCCTGTTGGATCATGTTCTTCGTCTGATGGATGATGGGCTAACTTCTGATGTCCGATCCAAATTAAGAGTCACGTATGGCTGGGCTGTTGGATCGTGTACATGTTTATCCAGATAGTAAGCTTCTGAATGGATCGATCGATAGTGATCGATAGCTTAACATGGCATTAGAGCAGAAGGTCCTCCTGTCTCACCTACTGTTGTTGCTGTGGAAGCTGAGGTGGTTCTCTTAGGGTTATTTGCTATTAAGATTTGAATCTGCATTAATTAATTGCAAACACTAATTCCATCTCCTAATTCTTCTACCATTTCTGGGCATCAAAGCTTCATGTCTGAAGCAGAGCATGGTGACTAATTGCCACCAACAGTTGCTTGACTACAGGTTGTGAATTCTTCATGCATGAGTCAACGTAGTTTGATCTACTATGTTCTTCTCGGTCTAGACTTCTCGGCAGCAGCGTCCGTGAAAGCTAGCTATCTCAGCATGGTAATAGTTAGCAATGTTGCATCGTCTTATATAATAAGCTTATGTTATGCTCCTCATTGCTTCGACATCATGCTGCCAAAGGTCATCCCTCTTCCCTCCCTCTCTCTCTCTCTCTCTCTCTCTCTAAAACATCTGCTAAAAAATGATCGAATATACTTATAAGGCTGGCTCCATATCCTCTCTTCCTATAATAGGTGGTCTAGTCGTAGCATATAAGATTGAATTCAAGTAGAGAGTACAAACCTATGAGGTGGAAGAAGGATATTACATACATATAAAAATTATACAAGGGATGAAATAAAGGGGGATAATTACAAAAATTCAAAATATGACGCTTTGACACCAATGATAAAGATTTAGGATGAGATAATTACATTTCTAAAAAGTTGAGCTTTTTATTTATTTATTTTGATTGGTTGACCATTAATAATCCTCAACTATATTTATGTTTTAATATTCAAAAAAATAAAAAAGAAGGTGGATAAGATAAAGAAAGTATTAAGTCAATTTCTTTTTTATTTTAAAAAATAAATATAAGTATTTTTTTCTTATTATATTATCGAAACAAGTATTTATTTATTTATTTTATCTCCTACTGGATCTCTGGGCAAGGCTGCCACTGCTTTGGCTTTCACGAAGGCACAAGTACACGTGGCAACCAAGGGTCGGCTCGATCCTGATCGAAGGCTAGATAAGTAGTATCTGACGTGCTCACCGTCAGATGCTTCAATCCGACGGCCTAGATAGAAACCCTAGGCTGGGCTTTCGGCCGTCGATATAAGATGGGCGACATGGGTGTCGTTGAAACCCTGTTGATTCTCTCGGCTGCCGGCTCTCCGCTCTTGGCGCTTCGGTCTGTCTTCTCGAGAGCGTCATCCGGTGAGATTTGTCGGTCCTGGGTGATCGTTTGCTGTTCCGGGTTCAACGTGGCCGTTCGTTGTATTGGAATCGTAGTTGAATGATAGAGCTTGGGCTAGCAGTTTTACATGTGTTACAATGAATTGGGTCGACCATCCGCTCGTCTTTTTCTTCGTCTTTAAGTTGAAGGGTGTCGGATCTACTTTCTATTTCTCTGATGGTCTTTGGTTTGCTTTCCTTACTGAATCATTCATGTTCTGGCCATTTATTTCCCTGCTGTTGTTGCATGTTGTGCACACATAAGTAGTTCTTATCTTTGAAACTGAAGTAAAAAAAGATAATTTTTTTCATGTTAGCATACCGGTCACCGAGCACATGCATCTCAGGAAGCAAAACTGAAGGAAAAAAGATCATTTTTTTATTTTCATGTTAGCATGCTGGTCACCGTGCATATGTATCTCAGGAAGCTTTGCCTCTGCTTTCAGCTGCAAGTATTTTTGACTGAGTTATTATTTGTGGCTTTGTCCTAGAGGCATACAATAAGGATCGATGAGGAGGTTTTCATGTCCTGCGTTACATTCTGGTTGCCTCAGGATATCATTACTACCTTACATATATGCAGGATTGCATTCATCGTATGCTTTAGTTAATTGTTTGGGTTTTTTTATTATTTTTGGGGAGAACTGATTGCTGGAGTTAGTACACTAGCCACAGCTTGAATATGCGATGTCATAAAGTCTGCCAGTGTTCGGAATTGTTTATATCATTACCCTCTACATATTTACAGGAACATGTTCGTTTTATGTTTGAGTTTATGTTATGGATCAATGCCACTGTAAAACTGATTTTTGGAGTTACTCTATTCAGCCCCGATTTTGATATGCAAAGGCATAAAGTCTGCGAAATTTTGGGAATTCTTTCTGGTGTTGCCAGTGACGATAGATTAACTTCATATTTTCCATTTCTTGTCTTTGTAATATCAAGAAACAAGTCACTTGGCAAATGAAAATGATTCTTTTGCTATTTGAGACATGCTCAAATGTAATATTTGTTTCCAACTACTTGATGCTTGTCTTTAAAGTAAATTTCTTTTTAAAAAAATGTTTTCTTCGCTGTTAATTTATTTCATTTTTGATCTTCTCTTATCATATTCTTGCCTTCCAGCCATCATGGGTAAGGAAAAGGTACACATAAACATTGTGGTCATAGGCCATGTCGACTCTGGGAAGTCAACCACCACCGGCCATCTCATTTACAAGTTGGGCGGCATTGACAAGCGTGTAATTGAAAGGTTTGAAAAGGAGGCAGCAGAAATGAACAAGAGGTCATTCAAGTATGCTTGGGTTCTTGATAAGCTTTAGGCTGAGCGGGAGCGTGGTATCACCATCGATATTGCACTTTGGAAGTTTGAGACCACAAAATACTATTGTACAGTGATTGATGCTCCTTGGCATCGTGACTTTATCAAGAACATGATCACAGGAACCTCTCAGACTGACTGTGCTGTTCTCATTATAGATTCTACTACAGGTGGTTTTGAGGCAGGTATTTCAAAGGATGGTCAGACAAGGGAACATGCCCTTCTTGCATTCACTCTTGGTGTCAAACAGATGATTTGCTGCTGCAATAAGGTAATCTTGAGAAGTCCTTAGGACCGTAGTTAAAATTAATAATTTATGTTATACGACAGTTAATACTTAATTTGTTGTGTCAACACATGGTTTATACATTTTTTATATTGTTTTTCTTGTTCTCATTCATCAAATGTTATCTATGTTGTTCAGAGCTCCCATCATGTAACTTTATGCTCTAGGGTTTTAATGTGAAGTTTCCTTTCACATCTATTATCGTGTCAAATATTCTGCTAGCCCGTATTTATTAGAAGTTTCAAGTGCTTTTGTTGACATTTATTTTATTCAAACACTATCTTGATTGTGGTAATTCTTCTATTAACCTACCTTCATGGCATTTTTGGGGCAAAACCATGACCATTTTAAGGTGTGGTGGCATTCGATTTTTGGATCTCACTTCTGTTTCTACTTTGTCCTAACAGAATTGTTTACATCAGATGTTTTATATATGCCACCACTTCATCTTCTTCAGTATGTATCCTATATATCTGTTGTGCTACTTCTTTTGAGAAACTGGAAATGCAGTTTCTTTTTTTGGATTATAAATTAAATTAATTTTGTTATTTAATGATTAATAAATTTTGTAGGTCTTCCTTTTTCTTTAACTTTAATGTGTTACTTGTTATCGCTTGCAGTTATTTTGTTGTGTTAATTTTGTTGAATGTGTTACTTAATCTGAGTTATTGAATGATTATGTTAATTATGTTACTTAATCTGAGTTACTTAATTGTGTTAATTTGTTGTGTTAATTTTGTTATTGAATGATTATAAATTCTGTTGTGTTAATTTTGTTGAATGTGTTACTTAATCTGAGTCTGAGCTATTTGTTATCGCTTGCAGTTATTTTGGCAAAGAATGTGTTTTTTTAATGAACTTCATGCGTTTATAAATTATTCTTTTCCATTTCATAATAGATGGATGCCACCACACCAAAGTACTCCAAGGCTAGATATGATGAGATTGTGAAGGAGGTTTCTTCTTACCTGAAGAAAGTTGGATACAATCCTGACAAGATTCCCTTTGTTCCCATTTCTGGTTTTGAAGGTGATAACATGATTGAGAGGTCTACCAACCTGGACTGGTACAAGGGTCCAACCCTTCTTGACGCCCTTGACATGATTCAGGAACCAAAAAGGCCCTCGGACAAGCCTCTTCGTCTTCCTCTCCAGGATGTCTACAAGATTGGTGGCATTGGAACTGTCCCTGTTGGACGAGTTGAAACTGGTATCCTCAAGCCTGGTATGGTTGTCACTTTTGGTCCAACCGGTCTTACAACTGAAGTCAAGTAAGTCGAAATGCATCATGAGGCATTGCAAGAGGCCTTCCCTGGTGACAATGTAGGGTTTAATGTTAAGAATGTTGCCGTCAAGGATCTCAAGCGTGGGTTTGTTGCTTCCAACTCCAAGGAAGATCCTGCCAAGGAGGCAGGTAGCTTCACATCACAGGTTATTATCATGAACCATCCCGGTCAGATCGGCAATGGATATGCACCTGTGCTTGACTGCCACACCTCTCACATTGCTGTTAAGTTTGCTGAGCTTCTCACCAAGATCGATAGGCGGTCCGGTAAGGAACTTGAGAAGGAACCAAAGTTCTTAAAGAATGGTGATGCTGGTTTTGTCAAGATGATTCCCACCAAGCCCATGGTCGAAACCTTCTCCGAGTACCCACCCCTTGGTAGTTTTGCTGTGAAGGACATGAGGCAAACGGTGGCCGTGGGTGTTATCAAGGCAGTTGAGAAGAAGGATCCTACTGGTGCCAAGATCACCAAAGCTGCTGCCAAGAAGAAACGAGTTATGATGACATCAAAGTGCGTTGTCGTGGTGGAATGTAGTTCCAAATTTTCCTTTGAATATATATTAGTGTCAGGTCTTTTTTTTGTAGTGTAGTGGTTGAAGTGTAATCTGGACAATTTGATCATTTGATTTTGAGTCGGACATGTTGATTAATATTTTGAGAGACAGTTGTTGTTGCATTAATGGATCGTATCGTTTGAGTTCCGATAGAGATCATATCGACGCGAGGAGTTCAGGTTGAGATGAGCATAGTCGAGGTGATCCCAGATCCGAAGACCTCGACCTGTCCTGCAGTAGGGACGCACGTAAGCATCTTTTTTCTCTCCCTTCGTCCTGTCGGTGTCAGAGAGTGACGGCCACTGAGGGTTTCAGATTCCCCTGCAAGTGTATCTGCTTCAACCTTCACAGACGATGAGATATCGAGGGTGAAAGGAAGGAAAGAAATCATAGCTTCCAAAAACACTCTTTTATGTTGGAATATACAAACTACCGTTTCATACATCGGATCCCATCAGCCAGCAAACACCGAGAAAGAAAACTACGAGGCAACCAGAAATGGACAGGAACAGAGGAACGGAACACGACAGATGGGAACACCTCGTGCTTGCTTGATGCCTACGCCGCCGACCTCCTCCTCCTCCTCCCCGGCTCCGACCTGCTTCGCGTCAGCACCAGTGGCCGCTGTGATTCCGACCCTGTTCCCTCCTCCTCCTCCTCCTCGTCTTCATCTTCTGCCAACTCTGCTGCCGCCGGGCTGCTCAACCTCTCGTTGGTCTTTTTCTTCTTCTTCTGCTTCCTCACTTCGCCTGGTTTGGGCTCCGGAAGGGGGGAGGCCGCGTAGCGGGCGGTGGTGGCGAGCGAGGACTCGCTATTGTGCGGCGCCGAGCGGCATCTCATCAGCAGGAGCGCATTCTTCGGGGGCCTCGCGGCTGCGAACAACCGTGCGTCTTCCTCGTGCTCCTCTTCTTCGTCTTCCCCGTCTGCCTTTATTATGACGAACTCCAACGGCGGTGCTTTGGGCGAATCCGGTTCCCGCCGTTGGTACCTGCCCGATCGGCCGCCCAGCGACGCCCACCTTCGCCACAGCGACCGGCCGTCGCCCCCACCCTTGGGCTTCTTCCGAGCAGGAAGAAGACTGCAGAGCAACGCCTTGTGGAAGCACTGACAAGGCGCCATATCCTTCGGCTGACGCGTTCTGGACTGCGACGCCGACTTCTTGTTCCGGATTCGAACCTGACCGATGCAAGTCACCTTCGGCGAGCAAGGCTCCCCTTCCTCCCCCACCGCTGCCGCCGCCACGGCTACCTGCGTCGCCACCGAAGACGAGCGGCCGACGCTCTTGTTACGGGAGCTGAACATAGGGACGGAGCGGGCGGCAGGCCGGCCGCGGCTCCGGCTGCCAATGCCGGCCAGGATCCGGGCGAGTCCCGGCACTGGGAGCTTCTCCCGGCCGGGGCTCGACGGCACCATGGCGCCCGCAGGCCTCATCATCTCCTTGGCTCACGAAACCAGAAGAGGAAGCGACATATTTTAGGAGGCTGTGGAGAGGTCTGTGCACGCCGAACTGTGAACTGTACCGATACCAGATGAGTCCATGTGACCATTGTTTCCTTGACATAACGGTGATTGTAACGGTTTCTGAAACCGTTTTATATATGATACGATATAATCGGACGAACTTACGAGAAAAATATTATTATTATTTTTATCTAATTCTGAAACCTCATTTTCAGAATTTCCTGATAATATATATATATTTTTATCTAATACCCGAAAATATTAAAAAAATGCTACTCGTGCAATTTTCCAATGTATATAATAACATTCTTAAGTGACATGGAAATTATCTGTATTATCATTATATAATCCATATCAGCACCGCAAAATGCTGGACTACCGACATCAAACATGATATAGTTCGGGGATTGTGCGCCACTACATGGTTCATGCATTATATCCATATGGGTTCACGTGAAGCCCCCTGTAGGCCCCTCCCCCCACTCCGTTCCACGTCGGCACTTCAGTGTGATCTGACCGTACGAGCTCACACATAAAATACCATCGCATTAAATGCACCTGTAAGCATCTTATGCACAACATCTATCGCACGAGACTCCCACACCTTCACATAGTTTGACCAGATTCCATAATTCTGATAACGGACGGCTCCAATCCGATCGTTCGAATCCATCAACGATTGATGTATTCGCATTCATATCACCCCCACACGTACACATATCCAACACTAATGAGCTGTGTTTGCTGTGTAACTAACTACATACTGTTCGACATTACAAAGATGCACGATAATAGAGTGCAAATGTGCAGTGCTGATATCAGTTTTTTCATATGAATCAGAATGGTGATAAGCTAAAGGACAAACAGTACCAGGAGGAAGATCATCTCTCTAGACCTTGTCAGTATGCCTTCGGAGATTCAGGTTATTTTTGTTTCTTTTTCTCCCAAGCAGATCAACCTGCACCAAAGGGATGAAAACATTTCAAACTAATACATAAATCGACCAAACTTCATCAAACATATCCGAAAAGCCTTACACGGAGGTCACTCAATCTATGATGCTGAGAGCACTGATGCAATAGCCAAACATTCCGAAATCATCTGATTTTACTTAAAAAGAATATTTTCATGAGAAATCAGAGAGCAATTACCAGAACAGAAATCTTCTTTAGGAGACACCCCGATAGTTAAGATCATATGCTGATAATTTAATCTATCATTTTTGGACTATACTAAAGATGACTGCTACCATTTAGTTACCATAGTCACTCAATATTTCTTGCTTTCTACAATTAATCGAACGAAATTATGGTTAAAAAGTTCCTAAAGACCTACATAGTTATACAGAATTTAGAAAAAGAAACCCCATTTTGGTGCAAGGTCCAGCAGAAAAGCTGATGCATCAATTTCATGTATTCCTATCAAAAGCTCTCTTTTGGAACTGGGAAAATGCAGTTTTAGTCGAGATAAAGTGTTTCTTATAAAATTATCAAATTGTTATGAAACACCTGCAGTCACTTGTTAAATTTGCTTGTAAATTGTTCACTTATAATTTGATTGTAAATTTAGCTTCAAATTTCAAGTCCCTTGTTATACTTGACAATTCCAATCACTGTTTAAGTTCTCAATCCGCGAGTTTCTCCCCAACCACCCTTAAACATTAGTTTGGTAATAGTGCACCAAACTCACATAACAAAAGTTACAGGTTCAAAATCTCATCCAACATAGTTGACATTGTTTGGTAAAGACTTTGGTAGTATATCGCAAGGTCCTGGGCTCAAATTCTGCCTTCACCCTTACCCTTTATGAAAAAAAAAAAAAAAATCTCTCCAACCATACGTTTACTAAATTAACCTTGTCTCCACATTTTTTCTCTATTCCCATTTTTTCTTGTCCAAAATTCTTTCCTCCAAAAGTTCAACCAAATCGGACTGTGAAATTTTTATTCTTTGAATGCTGGCTAACATACTAGATGTCTAAGGTGTATAAACCAGATACAATTTTCTTTTGGTAATTTTACTTTGCTTTTCAGGAAAAAAGAGGTCCGTATTAAGTTCAATCATTTTGGAAAACCTTTGACTTGCAAGATTGGAATATGAGATAATGGATATACTCAGATAAGCAAAATCATAACAGCCAGAAAAATTATATAACTCTAACATATCATTATAAACGTATTGAAAACACAAAATGGGGCAACTTGAAAAGGATCTAGCTGATAAAAAATAACAAAGAAACCTCAAAGTGTTAATATTCTACTTACTGAACAATATAAACCGAAGCAGATCAGATTAAAACAGGTTTGGTCATACTATAATGCAGGACAATTTTAACTTATTTCTCATTTGAATAAAATTTAATAATTTAAAGGGCCTTTTGTAATTGTTATAAGTTGTCAGATAACAACAATTTCCATATTTCTTCATTAATTATCAAAGTTACTCAAGGAAAAGAAAAATAAAGTCAACAAAAAAAATAAAAAAAATTGCTTTAGGTCTAGTTGATCTTATTTTTACAAGGACATTTCACAATTTACAAAGATAGAAACCTACAGATCAAATACATTATCAAAAAAGGAAAATTATCTGTTGAGAAAAATCTAGAGAATACGTGAATGACTTGATTTGATGTAATTTTATCATTTCCCTATTTCTATAAATAAATATATATATACATATATATATACATATATACATATATGCATATATACATATACATACATACATACAATCATACATACTACATACATATATATATATATATATATATATATATATATATATATATATATATATATATATTTGTTCTTGTACTTTGGAAGTTTACAAAAAAAAAAAAAAAAAGAGATTATAACTGTGATATAGACAATCAATTATCATATTAATGGATCAATAGTTCTATTTTGTGGATTATGTGAGTGGTGTGAGACCCATTCTTTCTAATTTTTAATGGTATGATTTAGCCATCCAATTATGAGACATGGAAGTTTGGTCAAAGGCTCAATATATTTGGGATATTCGACCATCTATTGGATTTGATAGTGGCACCATATCAACAAAAAAGCTGTGGGTTTCTAAATTCTTGGCTTGTTGGATACATTAATGCCAAAGTTTTAATTAGTTTTTAGACAACTCATCACTTCTTGCTATTTAAGACAATTTCTTATGATCGATATTATCTCCTCATCTCATTGTTTATCTATTGATATCCTATCATATATAAGACCTTCAATAGATATGCATATAAGAAAAGGGATTATATAGACAAGATGTTGGCACTTAGCGTACCATAGGATGTGTGAGAATTGTATGACAAAGGCCTTTGTTATGCACACACATATGCTCATTCATTTCAATCTATCTCACTGTAATTGATGTCTCATTAGATGCATGCACCAAAAATTGCTATTCAACTTTGGATTTTAGCAAGGGCTTAAATAGGTGCTCGGGTGAGGTGAGGCGAGACGAAGCCCGAGCATCTCAAGGGTTGACTAGGTGACGTGCTTCAATGAATTGTAGCGCCCACTTGAACCCAAGCGCTAGGTGCCTCGAGCGAGCGCTCGATTCAAATGAAGCGACTGAACCAAACTTTTAAGTTTGGTTTGGTTTAACACTAGCTAGTTGGTTCGATTGAGCTAACTAGCTACTTTCTTTTACTGTACCCACAAAACCCGCCCCCTGCACCCTTGCATGACCCCTAGCCATCAACCCTAATGCAACCTCTGCCTCCATCGTTGACGCTTTCTCTACTGCTACCTTCGTCGTTGACGCACAGGACCGAGGCTTCCTCTATCGCCGATGGATGGGTCCGACGGTCTAGCATTCGTGCGTAGTTCCTTTTGCCACAACTGCTTCCGTGTGCGATTCCTTCTACTGTAGAGAGAGAGGACAACAACTTCTTCAGCCACCGACGGACACCTTTGAAGCTTCCTCCGCCGATGACATTACCATCCACAGCTTTTGCCATTGTCGCTGTTGCCGTCCGCAGCTTCCTCTGTCACCATGGCTATCATCTACAGCTTCCTCCGCTACTTTCGTCGTCGTCTCAAAGTTTCTCCATCACTGTTGCCCTCTCATTCCTCACTTTCCACTGTCGGTGACACTATTCTCCCCCTTTAACTACTGTTAACAGTAAATAATATACTGTTAACAATAGATTCTTAATTACTGTATAAAACAATCTATATTTAGATTGATAATATATAATTTAGATTTTAACACTGCTAATCTCTATTTATTTAAAATTATTATTAGAGTTTCAGGATTAATGACAAGTGTACAAAACGATTTAGAAGATTTTTTAAAATATTCAAGAAAGGATCCTACCTGAAAATACAATTATCTAAAGGATCCTAAAAATCCTAATACAATTACTTGCATCTTTTATGATAAAACTACTAGAGGTAATATTTTTCGTGCAAAACAACATCTAGCAAAGAAATTTCAACAATGCATTAGCCTGCAAGAAGTGTCCACCTGATGTAAAAGAAGAGCTGCTAGCTTATATGATTGAAAAAAAGATATAAAGGAATAAATCTTATGAGCTTTTACCGAAGGATAATGTTAAACATATTAGAGATAACGAAGAAGATTATTATTTTGAAAGTGTCAATACAAGTGAGAAAAGAGCATATTACAGAAAAGAAAAAGAAACAATAACTATTAAGAAGGCAAAAAAAGGATCGATGGACTTATATATGTATCAAGGATCACAAAAGCAACAAGGGAAAGTAGGAGCAAAGTTAAGATAAACAAATATAAGTAATGCTTGTGATAAGGAAATAAGGGGAAGAATAATTCAGCACATTATTCGCATTTTTTATTAGGCTAGCCTTCCCCTTAGCACTTATCGTTAGTGATTTAAAAAGCGCTAGGCGCCAAAAGACGCTAAGGTCCAAAAACGCCCGAGGCGCTAGGCGCTCGCCCGAGCGAAGCAAGACACTAAAATATAAAAATATATAATATAATTAATAAATATAATTATTTAAAATTTTAAATAAAAATATGCTATTAAATTTAAAAAAAATTAACAGTATTAAAATCAAAATAATATATTATTAATCTAATAAATACAAATACTATTATTAGTATACTGTTAACTGTATACTGAAGGAGAAGAAAGAAGATGAGTGTAAGGGGGTGCTGACTGAGAAAAGATGAAGCGACAGCGGTAGCGGGAGTAGGAGTGTAAGGAGGCAGCGGGAGTGGGAGCGGCGACAGCGACAGCGGCAACGAGCAGGGTTAGGGTTGGGCAACGATAGTTGCTATCGGGTTGGGTTCGATTGAACCAACTAAAGCACCAGAGACCAAACCATACCTAAAACGCTGGTTCGATCACCTAGTTTAACCTAGGCGCTCGCCCAAAGCGCCCAGCACCTGGGCTCGGGCGAGTGCCCAAGCGGCGCCTCTTTGAATCGTGCCGCCTGGAAGTGAAGCGAGGCGCTCGGGCGAGGCAAGGGCCTCGCCTCGCCTCGCCCGAGCGCCTTTTTAAATCATTGCTTATCGTTTAGACAATTTAAAGACCCTTGCCTCGCCTCGCCCGAGCGCCTTTTTAAATCATTGCTTATCGTTTAGACAATTTAAAGAAGATAATTGAAGCTATTGGAAGATATAGTGGGGGATTAAAACCTCCAAGTTATGATGATATGCAAATTCTATTACAGAAAAAAAAATTGGATTATACAAAAGACTTATTAAAAGGCCACAAAGAATCATGGGTAAACCATGATTGCTCTATTATGTTAGATGTTTGTACTGATAAGAGACATATGAGTATAATTAATTTTATGGTAATTGTTCTTTAGGAATCATGTTTGTGAAGTCAATAGATGTATCATCTTTATGAAATCTAATGAAAAGATATATGACAAGTTTGTGGAAGAAATTGGTGAACAAAATATCGTCCAAGTTATAACTAACAATGGAAGCAACTATGTGTTAACTAATAAGATTTATCTTTTAAATTTTTTAATCTTTTAATTGCTTTGTCTCCAATTTGAATGAAAGGACTATGTGACTCTAAAGTCTTATCAATTTTGTTATCCTTTGTTTTAGGTAAATTACTTAAAGTAAAAAGACCACTTATATAAGACTCTATGTGTGGCACATTGCATTGATTTAATGTTTGAATATATTGAAAAAAAATTTAAAATAAAAAAAATTTTAGAAAGGACAATCTTTGTCGTTGGATTTCTCTATAATTATACCGGATATTTGAATATGATAAGAGAATTCACAAGAAAAAAGGAATTGGTGAGATATTGTGTCACCCAATTTGCTATTTCCTTCTTGATATTACAGAGCGTGCATCGTCAAAACATAACATGAGAAACATGTTTACCTCGAAGAAATGAGTGACAAGTAAATTGACAAAATAAGCGAAAGGTAAGAGGGCCAACGATATAATCTTAATATTGTCCTTTTGGAATCTTATACTTTATATATTAAAGATAATGAACCTTTTCGGTCGAGTCCTTCAATTGACAGATAATGTAAAAAATATACAATGAAATATATTTATGAGGTCATGAATAAAGCAAAGGAGAATTCAAAAATATTTTGATGAAAATGAAGAGAAGTATTAGAAAATATTTGAAATCATTGACGAAAGAAAGAATTATTAATTTCATCGTGCATTATAGGCAACAAGATATTATTTGAACCCAGAATTATTTTATAAGAACACCTTCGTTGAGCTTGATGCAAAAGTTATAAATGAGTTAATATAACAATGCATTGCAAGATTGGTTCCAAGCTTTGAAGTGTAAGATAAGATCATACGTGTATTATCTTTACATAAGAATGTCGATGATCTTTTTGGAATTCCAATGACAGTTCAATATATGACAACTACATCCTTAGGTATTAATAAATTGATATAATTAATTTCACGTATAGTGTGTAATTGCTAATAATAAAATAAATTTTACAATTGAATGGTGGAATCTATTTGAAAATTCCATCCCGAATTTGTAGTAATTGACCATCAAAATTCTTAGTTTGACATATAATGCTACGGGTTGTGAGCGAAACTGGAGTGTATTTGAACATGTAAGGATCATAGAATATTTTGTTTTAATTAATCTATTCTTTTTTAAATATATGTATTAATATATTTTCAAATTATATGACATGACAGATTCACACAAAGAGAAAAAATATGTTAAAGCATCAATGATTACATGATCTTGTTTATATAAAGTATAATCAAGCATTGAAGGCTTATCATGATTTGCCAAATAACATTGATCCAATCTCATTACAAGACATTGATGATTCAATTGAGTGATTGGTAAGAGAATGGGTGCGAACTTGCAAGATACCAAAGATAAGCTTGTATTTGAAGATAACAACTTGATATGGGGAGATGTGACAAGAGCCTCAGGTGTTGAAGAATTATAGATATGTATAAGACAGATAATGAAGGAGAAAATGAGTACAAAAGCCATAAGCTCATCTCTTGCTATTGTCGAAGAGGAGAAAATATATTTTGATGAAGATGGATGAGAGGAAGAAAAAGATGATTATATGTTTGAGAATGACGATGTTGATTATAATGATAATTAAATTTGATCCAAAATTTTATTGTCTTGAATCTTTTAATATTTTTGTTATTAAAAGATAGATAATGTGTTATGTGACTTGTACTTTAAATCTTTTTAATTTAATATTATATTTTAATTTAATATAATTATATTTATTAATTATATTATTTTTTATATTTTAATATTTCAGAGTATCTCGCTTCGTTTTGACGAGCGCCTAGTGCCTAGTGCCTCGGGCATTTTGAGACCTTGGCGTCTTTTAACGTCTAACACTTTTTAAATCACTAGATTTTAGCATACCATCATATGGACCTGTTTTGATGAATCATCTTTAAAACCCCTGGTATATAAGTATATAAGATCTAATTAAGTGAAATAAGAACCCTTTTGATCATAATTAGTTTTCAATTGGTCAATAGGAATAAACTACTATGCAGATAATAACTGACACAGACATTATAAAGGCCATGATCAATTGATCACACAGATTCCTAGATTGCAAGACACCAGATACAAGATCTATCATACTAGAAGCGCATGAGGTAAAGTTCCCAAGAGAAGTTGAGAGGGCGAATGTGTGTTCCTACAAGAGAGCATTAATTTATAAAGATTGAAAAATTGCCAGATGAAAGAAGACACTGTGGAGGATCAGCTGAAACAAGCCTTGCCAACAACAAACAATCTTTGTTTGATCAAAAGGTTCAACATCAGATGGAAGACCTAAAAAGTAACATGATAGAAACTTGCACAAAAGGGCATGAAGAAGTAGCAAACAGATATAGCCCTTCATAAAAAGTAGAAACATAATAACAATCCAACAGTCCCTGTTTACTGATAATTAACCCTACAAAATTCCAAGGATAGCATTCTAAACATCCAAAATAACTAAAAAAAAATCAAGTGAAAACAAGAAGTAAATCACATAATGACTACCAAAGAAAAGAGAAAAATAAAGAAAGGTTCCAACAACGTACAGAGAAGCAATCAATCCTTGGCTATCTTCTTCCTGGCAAGCCTCGCATTGTCGTACTCGAACTTGAGCACGTTCGGGACGTGCGAAGAGTCCTTGATGTAAAGGAATCTCCCGATCGCGCTCTCCTCCACCGCCGGAAAGTAGTCGACCAGCATCGTGTTCACGATGCAGAACCACCCCGCACCGAGCACCAGCCCCAGCGTCGCTCCCGCGGTAACCTGACCCATCGATAAAATCAGATTGAATCTTGAACAGATCCGGGACCTGCGATGGTAATAAATGAAGAAATACCTGGGGGACGGTGTGGTAGCCGAGGTAGACGCGGGAGTATAGGGTGAGGAAGGCGGAGGGCCAGGGGAGGAGGGCGAGGAGGCGCCTGGAGCGGGGTGAGGAAACACCGATGCCGTTGAGGAGGCATAGGAGGGAGAAGTAGGCGGCGAAGAAGAACATGTACTGGGAGTGGCTGGAGGGCCAGCCGTGGGAGTCGCAGACCTCGAGGGCGGCGCACATCGACGAGGGGCGGGACTGCTGTATGGAGGACTTGATGAGCTCGTTGAGGGCCTGGGAGAGGAGGAGGCCAAGGAAGAAGCAGAGGCCCTGCAGCTCCCGCCGGAAGAGGAAGTGGGAGACGAAGCCGCCGAGGCTGATGAAGACCGGCATGAGGGAGACCCACGCCAGAAAGTGGCCCAGGGCGTCCCCGCGCCGGTACCGGACGTGGGTCAGCGTGACCGCCTTCAGCACCGCTGCCGCCGACGGCGTCCCCTCCATTCCCCCGGTGGGATGGGACGAGGAGGGGTTCGGGTCGATGCGTCGGCGATCGGCGATCGGCGATCGGCGATGGAGGTGGGTGGGAGGAAGGTGTACGACCTATTAAAACATTAAATGTATGATCGAATAAATTGACCGACCTATTCAATTAATGACACGGTAATCTGAGATTTTATGCGATGCCATCGCACCGAACAATCACAACCACACAGACGACAAGTGGCTTTCCATTAGGCACATGGTTTGCACGTGCAATGATCGACTCCGATTTGATCGGCTTTAGTAAGGCCCAATGGGCCGATAAATCGGACATGAAACTGGGATTAAATATAATTTAGTATCGGTTCAATTACATAACAAAAAGGCACGCACAGCAATATGGGAAAAAAAAGCAACGGAGACAGGAAAAAAAAAAAAAACTGTAATAAATACAAAAGAAAACCCGCCTATTAGAATTGTTATTTATCTTTTTTATTTCCCAAACATATTCCTCGGCGTCCGAATAGATTGCAGCCCTCTCCGTCAAATCGATCGCGAATACACTACCGCTTCGCTCCTCTTGGAGTGTTCTCCGTATGCGTTCCGTCTCTTCCTCCTCTTGCGGCGATCGGTAGCGCCGGATCCGCGGGCCGCCGATCTCAATCTCCGCCCCCCGCGCCATGGAAGTCGGCCCCATCTCCTCCGCACCCCGCACCGTCGAGGAGATCTTCAAGGACTACAGCAGCCGCCGCGCCGGCATCGTCCGCGCCCTCACCCACGGTCCCCTTTCCCCTTTCTCTTGATCTCTTTGTTGTTGTCGTTCTTCTTCTTCTTCGTGTTGTTGTTCTTCGGCTGACCTCTTTGACGACGCCTTGTTGTTGTCAGATGTGGACGAGTTCTACGCCCAGTGCGATCCGGGTGGGTTTCTGTCGGCCTTCACCGCACGGATCCGGCTTATTTGGTGTTTCTGCGTGTTTGCTTGACCGGATTTGTGGGTGGTGCAGAGAAGGAGAACCTGTGTCTGTACGGACACCCCAACGACTCGTGGGAGGTGAACCTCCCGGCGGAGGAGGTGCCGCCGGAGCTGCCGGAGCCGGCGCTCGGGATCAATTTCGCGAGGGATGGGATGAATCGCCGCGACTGGCTCTCGCTCATCGCCGTGCACAGCGACTCCTGGCTCTTGTCTGTTGCTTTCTATCTTGGGGCGCGCCTCAACCGGAACGAGAGGTATGGGTTTGATTCAAATCAGCGCGTTACTCTATTCTGTTGTTTGAGCAGGGAGTATGAACAGGAGGTTTGAGAGTCTTATTACCTTTTGTCGAATATCTCTAAATGCATAGTAGATGCGTTGGCTTGTTTTGATGGTTACTTGATTGTAGTTACAAGGTGGACATATGACTAATATTAGACCATAAGTAAAGAATATCTCTGAATCTGTGCATTTATGGGTTGATATTATCGGACATGAGGTTAGATGTGTAGGTGGGAAATACCTGAGAGATGTGAAATTGCTGATGCTTTGTCCTAAGTATATTCTCTCCTTTGCCCATTTACTGATTTGAGAAATCTAGTTGAAATAGATGGGGGATTAAATGGTCTTTCTTTTGTGTATTTTTCTTTTTGTGTTCTTCCCAAATGTATGCCATCATTATATTGGCTGATGTAATCGATTGCAACTAAAAAGCATTGCATTTACTAATCGCATACACTGTTTCATTGAAACCCACTTCAGTTGTAACATTTTCAACAGATGGTATACCCCATTCCAGAACAATCTAATTTCACTTTCTCCCATACCGACCACAATATAGAGAAATTTAAGGAAGAGAAGAAAAAACTTTATCATTCTTTCATTTTCCTTTTGCTATAACTTTATTCCAATATGGTATCAAGAGCTCTTGACTCTTGTGCTATGGTTGGGTAGTTTGGCATGATTGCTGAATTTTTTAGTTTTGTGAATAAAGAAGGTTGTTGAAGACCTGCTTAACACATACACGAGACCTGAAAGATTGGTGTTCATTTTTCTTTTTTCATTTTTTTGTCGAAAATGAAGATCTTAGTTGAGATTAAGAATTTGATTCATGCATGAATCATTTATTATCTATATCGTTGATCCAATAGTAAAATAGAACACAAAATGATTTCCAAACCCCTATGTAGTTTGTTTACTGAATAAGTTGTGCATGTATCTCGAACTTGCTCTTTTACATGAAAAAATGTGGAGACTACTAGAAGCTAAAGAATGAGTTGGATGGCATAAATGGACCTATGGTCCAGAACAATGTGGAGCTTGTTTTAACTGTGTTCATTCTGTGTTGATAGTATCGGAACCAATTTTTTTGCTCAATGACTTCATGTGAGCAAGGAAGTTAGCAGACCATCACAAACATGGAAAGCTAGACTTCAGGAAGGCTTTTGATGTGGTTAACTGTTGCAAATTGTCTTCAAAGTTCTTATCGAGGGAATCCTGCTGAGGAGATAAAAGACAATTATTTTGGTTGCTGGTGTTGGCAAAACACAACCAAATCGTGAAACAACCAATCGTTTATTCTTGAATTTTTGCCTCACCAAAGTGATGGCCGGAGATTTTTGTAACATGGAAATACACCCTTATATGAAGTTCCACCCATGTTCTGGCATCACACTCAGAGATTGGACATGAATATCAATTGCCAGGTGTGTGGTCATTCATGCAAATTCGTATAAGCTGTTTAAAGTACAAGGGTGCTGCCAAATTGGATTTCCATTAGTGAAATATGTATAAAGTGATGTTCATGGAGTAAAAAGGAGCATGGTACGTTGGTGAGAATTTTACCATGGATGATTCACTGACCTGAGCACCTAGATTGTGAGTAGAAGAAACCAGTTGTATGCATCAAGTGTTGTAGAAGCATGTTGGTGATTTATGTTGCTTATAAATTAGGATGATGGAATTGTTAGAATATCTTGGGTTTCATGTTTTGTTGCATCTGTCCCTTGTGATGGTATGTCAAGGCCTGGTGCATCTTTTGTTTTGGATCTCAGTGGAATTCTGCAACCCAAAGTCTTTGTAGTGGTTCGAGTTGTTAATTTTTTTTCTTTGGAGACTACAAGTTGCACATCCACTAAGATTTTGACATTCTTTTATGGCTTTCTATTATTTGGTAAAAGCAGTGGTTTAAAAAGCGCTAGGCGCTAAGATCCTAAAATGCCCAAGGTGCTAGGGACTTGCCCGAGCGAAGCGAGGTGCTTTGATAGTGGAACTTTCAGACGAGGAGAAAAGAATTGTTAAGAGGGGGAGAAAATAATTGTGCTCGAGTGAAGCGAGGGGGGGAAAAAAACTGTTAAGAGGGGGAGAAAAAGTTACCGACAATGGAACTTTTGGACGACAACGAAGGTGGTGGAGGAAATTGCAGACGACAGTAGTGGCAGAGATGGAAGCTGCGAACGACAACAGCCGTAGACGGCGACGTCGTGGACAGAGGAAGCTTCATAGGTGTCCATCGAGAGCGAAGGAAGTTGTGGTCCTCTCTTTCGATGGTGGAAGGAGCTACACACAGAAGCAACGACAGTGGAAGGAAGCTGTGGATGAAAGCTAGGCCGTCGGACCAGTCTGTCGGTGACAGAGGAAGCCTCGATCCACTGCATCTGCAGCAAAGGCAGTAGCAGAAAGCGTCGGTAGTGGATGCAGAAGCTGTGCTAGGGTTGATGGCTCAGGGTCATGCGGGGGTGCAGGGGGTTGCTTTTGCTGGTAAGAAAGTGGCTAGTTGGTTCAATCAAACCAACTAGCCACTTTTGGACCAAACTAGACTTTAAAGTCTGGTTTGGTTGCTTCATTTGAACCGGGCGCTTACCCGAGGCACCTGATACCTAGGTTCAGGCGAGCACCTCACTGAAGCACGTCGCCTAGCCCACCCTTGAGGCGCTTGGGCCTTGCCTTGTCTCACTCGAGCACCTAGGCGAGCGCCCCGGTGCCTATTTAGACTGCTGGGTTAAAGTCATTACTCCCAATTATAGAAAAACATTATTTTCTCAATAATAAAAAATATATCAGAAAGATATTGTTATTATATTATTAATCTACTGTGCACTGGCATCTTATTTACTATCATCCACTGCATACATGATTTGGATTTGCCTGACTTGAAATGTATACAAAGAACCCGCTTAATTGGATGTCTTTAACAAATAGAAGTGACTGAACTATGCTGAAGTACTAGTACTACTACTCAAGAGTGTACTAAAAAGTATGTTCTATTTATCCTTGGTTTTTGACTTGGGAGTGTAATGTTGTGGTTTAAGTTGCCAATTAGTCATATTAGTTTATGCGAGGAAGATGCAAGAATTATGAAGTCCTTCTCTTCTTTTTGATTTCTTTATATTGTGGTTAGTAAGTAAGAAAGCAAATTCAAATTGTTTTAGAATGTGGTATACCAGCTATTGAAAATTTATAACAGAAGTGGTTTTTCATGAAACGGTGTATGTGATTGGTTCGGTGCTGTATATAAGATCATATACTAGTTATAGAATTTGACCTAAACCAGTATTTTCTTATCCTGACCATACGTTGTCATTCCTGAACCAGTGATCGTATTATCTTGTAGCATTCGTCTTGTTAGACTGTTGGTTTTGAGGATTTGCACACATTTATGCTCTAAGGTGTCCACTTTCTCACTGCTTTGGTTTCTGCATACTGTGAATGAAAATTAACATAGAAGTTCAAGTGAATGAACAGTTTGTTTGTTGTTATATATTGTTCGTACTAGCATGGAAGTTCCATAGTCCAATTGACTGCTTTGCCAGCTTGTCTTGGCACTCAAAAAGTATTTTATTCTCCTTTGTAATGACAGGAAACGTTTATTTAGCATGATCAATGAACTTCCGACTGTTTTTGAAGTTGTCTCAGATAGGAGACAGTCAAAGGAGAAGTCTAGCATGGACAGTGCTAGTAAATCTAAACTCGCAACCAAGGTGATGTTAGTTGAATCTTCTGCTTGTCTTTGCTTTCCTTCCAAATTTTTTGACCAATAACTAATTTTACTCCACAGAGATCAAGTGATGGACAGATTAAAAGCAACTCGAGGACAGCTGATGAGGGTTATGGTGAGGAAGATGATGAACACAGCGAAACCCTTTGTGGAACTTGTGGTGGAAGTTATAGTGCAGATGAATTTTGGATTGCCTGTGATGTATGTGAAAGGTGGTTCCATGGGAAGTGTGTGAAGATAACTCCTGCAAAAGCTGAGAGTATAAAGCAGTACAAGTGCCCCAGTTGCAGTTCAAAGAAAGGAAGGCAGTAAGAATTCGTTTACCAAGTAAATCATATTCCTCCATTGCAAACCAAGTAAACCCTTGAGACTTAGTTTCCCGTGATGTTAACTGTAGTCACTAAGTAGTGGTAGGGCCTGTCAAACTGTTCTCATCCGATACAGAATTGCAATGCTGAAAAAGTTTTTATCATTGTTATCTGTAATTTATATTAGATCTGGATTCACGTATAACTGGTCTTCTCCCTGTTTCTTTCCCTGGAAAATTGTGGGTTACTTGCTTGATTTCATCTTTTGCTATCACTTACCATGGATTCCCTTCTGGCAGTGAAATCAATTCAGCTCTCTGTATATGCCAAATTGGTAAAACATTTTTATCAAAGGTAGCTGAATGCCTGATTTTTTTTTTCTTCTCATTATTTTATCTTCATTCATGTTGAGATTGGGAAGGAAATATGGAGAGATTGTAATTTTCAGCATGGTGATGGATTCCTCCATCAACACTAACAAAATTGCCTGCAGCAGGTAAGGTTTGGATGGATCAGTTCTGAACAGTTACCTGTTTAATCCACTCTATATAGCCTGAGGTGCCCATACGACTGTCCTCATGCCCCAGTCACATTTTAGAGTGTCTTGAATGGTTGTGCAGTGCAACATGAAGGTCCAAGTAGAACAGGCTGAGTTGAGGATCCTGTTATCATAGCTACCAGAGAAGGCTTTTCATGTCTAGTAGACATTTAAACAAATGTTATAACGACATTTCTTTGTCAATCATTTTTTCATGTTTAGTACTAATATGATATATTCTGATATATCCACGTGCCAACAGTCACATCAGCATCAGCATCAATGAGGAGGTTCAAGACTGACGTAGAATGGTATCGTGCAGCGCGAATCCACGTAGATCAATCAACGTTTACACATGAGGTACAAGTCAATTGCCCGAGGAGTCAAGAAATTTCCCTCCCGGCTCTGGTCTTTGTGCAAGGACTCGGTGGAGAAGAAACAAGCCTCCGTGTGGATGACTTTGCGTATTCGAGATCGGATCAATCCATGCTAACAGTTCGGCCATAAGGTTTCCCAACAAGCATGGGTCCCTGCCCATGTGCTAAGTTGACAACAAATTTGAATTTGATCCTATTTTGATTGATTTAAGATTACAGTTAAATCCTTGAGATATTGTCCAAGAGTAGGTTCTACATCCTTACCCATTGCCATTATATTCTAACACATCGGACCAAGAAATCACAGAAAATTTTATCGGTTCTTGCAAGCTTATCTCATCCACGACCATCAGGAACAAGTCGCCGACGACGGAAGCCATGTCAGAGGACGAAAGGACAGAAACCTTAGTCGAAGGTAAACAAACGGGAACGATCAAGACTGCAGGCCGTCGCTCCTCCTCGTGTCAGGTCGGCATCAGGCCTTTTTCCTCCTCGTCTTTCTTGTGCGCGCCGAATGGAGCTGCATCCTCCACGCCTACTATACTGACCGCTTTATTATTAGCTTGACAATTCCGGGTGAAAGCTGATGAACAGTCGTGCATGTGGAAGAAAACCCACTACCTTTTACAGACATCAACATCGAATCGTTTGCTTACTGTTCTCGAGTGAAAGAAAGGAAGAACGGGATGTCTATGCCAAATCGGTTGTGATATTACTTATCATTTGTCCCAAGCTTTGCTCTCTGTGCTCCCTCGTCGGGTCCTCATCGTTCTTCTTGGGATCGGAAGAGTGTCGCGGAGCAGGACGACGACGGGGGGGGGGGCGGGGGCCGGTCAAGTCCCTGGGATGGCCATGGCCTCGAGTGACTCGACCTGGGACTTGCCGCGAGGGCCCTTGCGCCGGATGAACAGGCGGTAGTCGTCGAAGGTCATGGGCCGGTACAGGGCGGCGCCGCCGGTCACCGTGAGGAGCTCCGGCACCGGTCCGATGGGGATGTCGCTCCTTGGGTTGTAGAAGAAGGCCACGGAGAGGCGCTCCTCCTTGGCGTGGACGATCGCCCGGTGCTCGACGCTCTTGTACTCTGCGTTGCTCAGCACCTAAGGACGCGTTCACACATACATGTGTTAATGTTGCATTTCTATTGTTTGATTGAATAAGGTACATATATAAATATATGTATACATATATACATATATACATATATATATATACATTTATACATACATATATATACATAAATATATATACATATATATATATATCTCGGTGATTGGACTTGCACTGTGTGCAGTGGTCCATAAGGTCTGATTGGGTGTCATTGGCCAGCTCAACATGGACCTGATGAACCGAAATGCATCTACCCTTGTTGTACCAAGTGTTTCCCTCGAGGAACACAATGCAGCAGAGGATAGTGGTTCATGTTTTGGACTTTGTAGGTGCATGATTGTCTTCAGATGGATCCTCTTGTGACAGCGCAGGAAGCCCAAAACAGGTTTGTGCCATGGTTGGCGCAACAGACAGCAAGATGAGGACAGGAGAGAGCTCGATGACGAAGTTACCTGAATCTGATCCCCCACGTTAATGATGAAGGCGTTGGGGAGGGGGTGGACAGTGATCCACACACCGTCCTTGCAGACCTGGAGCCCGTGGACGTGGTCGTCCGCTAGCAGCACCGTCATGCCGCCGGGGTCGGAGTGCGGGGACAGCCCCAGCGCGAGGTCCGGCCGCGGGCACCTGGGGTAGAAGTTGACCCTGATGCAGACGCCCTCGTCGTCGCCGCCCAAGGCCTTCTGCAAGCGGTCGGCGTCCAGGCCCAGGCCGAGCGACAGCGCCCTCATCACTCTCCTGCACAGCTTCCTCACCTCCACGCCGTACTCGTCCGTCGCCTCTCTGGTCTCACGTGGGCGGGAGTCAGAATCGACTCATGGGAAGGAGCGGAAGCCAGGGTTTTGCGGTACCTCAAGCATGGTGGGACTGCAGGCCACTTGTCATGGTCTTTGAGATAGCAAGGCAGGAAGTGAAGGAAGTAGTAGTCTCCCCAGTCCAGATTGGCGCCCTCGTCGACCCCGAGCCGGCTGCCGTAGCCCTCGTAGGTCCTCGGCGAGTTCGCGTATCTCTTCTTTTCCTCCATGGGCAGATGGAAGAATCCCCTCCACGCCTCCCGGAACCTCCTCACCAGCTCCAGGCTCACGCCGTGGTTCACCACCTGGAAGAACCCCCAGTGCCTGCACGCCTCCGACACCGCCTCGACGACGCCGCCACCGGGCAGCATGGCGAGGTCGACGACCGGAATGTCGAGGCTGCGTGCGGCGTCGCCGACCGAGGGCCGCTGGGACGGCGGCTTTACGTAGCGGTCGGGAAGGGTCGGCGCCTCCGATAAGGACTGCACGGGGACGATCGGCTCCGGCCACTCCTGCAGGCAATCCATGAGCACCTCCAGTTGGGCAGTTTGCTTCAGAAGAGATGTGTGTGCTTCCTTGGATCCATCAGAGTGCAGAGATGAGGCATGAAAAGATAGGAGGAGGAGAGCGAAGAGGGGACGGGAGGAGCAGGTGGTGCAGTGTGGGTACACGTACGTTGACAGGGCGAGGATGAAGGGGACGTGATCGATGAAAAACGTGTTATAAATGTGGAATTGCAGGAATGGGCATGTGAGGGGTTGTCATTGTGGGGGCTGTGAGAGATGCGTCGAGGAGAGGGAGACGACGCTCAGAGAAAAGATGCTCAAAGTCATCTGTGTCCACGTCATGTTCATCTATCCATTAATACATTATATATATATATATATATATATATATATATATATATATATTCATAACCTAAAAGCCTAATATCCATTAACGACTATAATATGTCACTGCATGCACCTGCACTCACCGTGGTTTGCATTTGAGTAGTCCAATATAAGTGAAGGGTTTGGAACTCAACCAGCCCTCTCACAGTGGAGGTGTGCGACTATGATCTAAAGGCGAATCTAATAAGGGTTCTGAGAATCCGAGCATAGATCCTTGGCCGTTTGATACATACTATAAGGTCAAGGTGTGTACTTAAGATTCATATTTAATCTGTATCTCATAATTCAGTGTCTTCTCTGTGACAAGCCGCTTCTTTCTCCAGCGACACACACTCTCTCTCTCTCTCTCTCTCTGTGCATGCACCAGTGTAAGCATCATTCATGTCATTTTTCTTTATTCTTCAGGAAAAGGGTAGGTCGAGAAAATAATAGAGTTGCTGAGATAATAGTTTCTTGTAGATAAGATGGCAGATAAGAGCGAGTGGCTGGGAGTTTAATTGGTATCTTCTACAAGGGTCCACAAAATATAGCAGTGTCTGGGAGTGAAAACATGTCAGGAGCACATGGTTTGCTGGAGACATGAGCAGGGGAGATGTCTGTGTCTTTTTAGTGCCCTAGAAAATTGTTTCCACTTGCTCCTTCCAAAGATCAACCCTATCTTTCCCAATTTGGTATATGGCAAATTTGACATGTGCAGGGGAGATGATGAACAGGTTTGCTCTTTGCACCCTCTCTCTCTCTCTCTCTCTCTCTCAGCTCTCCCTGGTTTCCTCTTCATACAAACAAAGAAGAGCTGCTGCTTTTGCAGTGTTGACATTTCCATAGAATCTTGTGACGATCTGAGGCCATAAATGGCTTTTGTGTCTTTACAAAGCCTTCGATCGATGACTGAAACACGGACCTCTTTTGGAGGAAGATGACCAGTTGTCTTTGCATGCCATGCCTAATCAATGCCATCGTCTTCAGCAACTGTAGCGTGCTACCCACCCATACTACGGATGGAGATAAGGATGGGCGATAAAAAGGGATAGCTTTTGTGTTCGGGTGATGTTTTCCTCTACTTTAGCGTACATAAAATACTTGCAAATCTAAGAATTTTCACATGTGTGTCATTATAATTAATCTATGTCTATTAACTAATCTTTGATCGTTGATTGATGTTCGTTCTAAATGGTATTAGCGTCCTTTAAAATTAAATATGATCAAAGAAACACATCAGGGGTACTTTAGGTATTTGATTTTTCCAATTTAACTATGGTTAGCTGTGGGTGTTTTTTTTGGATGAATGGTAAGAGTAAAATATGTGAGAGAGATTAATATTTGTGAAGCATCTTAACGTTCGGAATATTTGTGATTTAGTATTAAAGGAAATACATGTAAAAATTAGCTTCATGAGAAGATTTCCAATAGATTTAACTATCATTCACCAATTCATCAAACATGAAAGGTATTTTGGATTAAGAAATTGCTTTGATCAAGTGAAGAGAACATATTCATCAAGTAGTCTTTGACTCACTAACTTGGATGGATAATGTGGATGGGTCAAAATTTATCTTTTTGTTATAAACTTAATTGATTTTATCTAAGTCTTAAGTTACCTTTGTGTATTCATTTACAAAGGGTCAACTTCCTCAAAATCTTTTATCATTCTTTACAAAAAGAGAAAATGAATTAGAAGAAACATTGGACTCGAGATCTTATAAATAGATATTTTAGTAAATACTTAATAAATAATATAAATTATAGATATAAACTTCATAAGTTTTGAACGATTATGCGACAAAGGATTCATCATGGTTAAAAGTCCCCATAAGTGCCCACATGATATTACTACAAAATAAAATAATGAACTAACCATAGACACTACCCAAAAGTCCATCCAGCCATATGTCACTCGGGTAGCTCCTAGTTGTTGTATTGGATGATACTCCTTACCGCTCTATGGAGCTAGAAAATTCTCAAAATGATCTCGCTTTGATAGCCTATTTTTGAACAGTTTTACCCCTATGTGACGACTGTCATAATCTGCATTTATAAAACTAAGACGACTATAAAAGATAATCAAAATGAGGTTATCAAGCATACTGCAAACCCTCATGCTATGTAAAGCATGAATAAAATCGAAAGATATTGATATTCACAAGTATCACATCGAACCCTTTGTACAAACTTATTTATGATATTTTCCCCTACTTATTTCTTCGATGTTCTTGTCGAAACTTTTGTGGATGTTGCATCTTCTCACATTTATTAGATCTTTAATATTATACTCTAATTACAACATGTTTCTTGGCTTCCAACTACTCTCCGTCACTATTATTAAGTAGTTGAACTTTGACTCACCACCTTTGCTCCAACTCACTAATAACTTTGACTCTAGTGTTGGGTTGATCGAGTTATGTTGATCTTTGTTAGTTTTTATGGATCTCTCAAATAAAGAAAAAGACCTTGTTTGTTGTGCATCGGTCTTTTCTCTTAAATATCTCATGCTACTTGAATTGGATAGATGCCTGTTAAAGATTTAACGAGCAACACCTCAAAGATTTAAGATATTTCCTCTATAAAATTAGCCTATTGATTCTTCTTTTTCTTAGTTATTGCCTTTAAGTAGGTTCATATCACTTTTACTTTCGATTGATATTCTATTGAAAAATGAAGTAAACAATCTACACTCTATCATAGATGGTCGTCGCGCACCCACAACACATTCGTCAACGGATCTATCGTTACTTTTGTTTGCTTATACATATGTTTCGGCAGCATGTTTTGCCTTTTTTTTTGTATGTTTTGCTTGAAAACTATAAGTAGGAACACTTTGTCATGTTGTAGAGCAATTGCTTACTAGAATAGTAAAACTACCCCAAAATGGCCTAGCTTTCACGTGCCATGGCCTATTTTCTATAGGCTACAAGAAAAATGTTAGACATCTCAACACTCTAAAACCCCTATTGTGACACTTGGTTGGATGGGGGTTTGGGGTTGTGTTGGGCTGGATTTATAAATTCACACGTTAAGCCTACAGGAACTTGCCAATACACCCAACACTCGATGAGTAGTTAATTGTATACTTATGATTGTTCGTTTGCTTTCTAAAGTACTTGTTTTCTCCTTCCTCTCTTTTCTTTTTTGCACATCCAATGTTTGCTGAATTGCTTGTAAAGCTATATTTTTCATGAGATATCGGGATTTGTTTATCGCTCGCTTTCGAACTAATCAATTTGCTCTTTTACTAGTCTTTTAGGATTTAAACGAGGTTGCAACTAGGCTGACTTTTTGTGGATGGATAACATAAAGGTGCCTCATGACTTAGGCAATTGCAGCTAAGTTTGTGACATTATGGTATCAAAGCGGATAAGTAATTCGAGCAAATAGTAAAAGTTTCATAATTTCACCATAATAAAGCATTATGGTGAATCGAGCAACATAAGGCAAGCCAAACAATGGCCCCAAGTAGTCACAGGTGGGTTGCAAGTGCAAACTTGCTCTCAAGCTATTGGAGCAACTCAAAAGGAGCACAACAACAAATAAGACAAACGAGAAGTTGGCCATTCTTCGCGAGTGGAGGAAGCATAATTCATAGTGTCAACCAAGAAAAGAAACCACTATGAGAGACTGATTATTGTGGAAACCTATCTTGATATTATTGAAGTGAGTCTAAAGAAACTTTAAAGAGGATGCAAGGCTAACAAAGGCCTCTTGGTGTAGAGAACTTTAAAGAGGATGCAAAATCTCGGATCGACAAGGTTGAGTCTCTAGTATATCGATTGACGGAAGACACCAAAGACTCCATACAACATCTATACGAAGTTATGGTGGAACTTATGTCCAGGATTACATTATTCACAAGGGCTCTTAATGTGAGAGGGAGCAATACCTACATTGCTCGGCCATAAAACTTGAGGGTACCCGAGCTGCATTGCAACGGGAGTGTTAGAGATGTGAAGGAGATCGAAAATTTTATGTTCGATATATAATAGTATTTTTGAGTTACGAGGCCTGATTCTGAAGAAACCAAAGTTTCGATAGCAATTATGTATCTAAATAGAGATGCAAAACTTTGGTGGCAAACATGTTAAGAAGAGACCCAACAAGGTCGATGTCGAGTGGATACATGGGAGAACTTAAAGTGGGAGTTAAGTACCCAGTTCCTTCCCGAGAACATAAAGTTCGTTGCAAGAAGGAAGCTAAGACAACTCCACCAAAGTACTTCTATTCGAAACTATGTAAAGCAATTTTCTGCACCGATACTAGACATACAAGATATGTCCGAGAAGGACAAGTTGTTTAGCTTCCTCAATGGCTTAAAGCCATGGACATAATATGAACTACTTCAAAAGAATATCACCGATGTGATTAAGGTAATCACAGTTACGGAAAGGCTAATTGACTTTTTTTTTTTTTTCTTGGAGGACTTGGGGAAGATAAATAATCTTTAAAAAAATCACCTATCTAATTATTCTCGAGAAAAAGAGTCCGAAAGTAAGTAAAAGAAAAAGAGTTCCCATAAAGGGTGGAGCTCAAAAGGTAAGGCCGCGAATAATTCTTGTGTGGAAGACCACACAAAGTGCCCACAAAAGTGCCTACAAAATCAAGTACTAATTGCATTGACAACATCAATCCATCCCCCAAGATCAAACATGGGTAAGACTATTGCCCTTAGTTCAAGTAGTTCAAAATCTAGTGGCAACGATGAAAACTCACAAGAGCCATACATGGGAGCAATGCATTTGTTAAATGCATTGCAAGGTCAAGTGGGGGACAACATAAAGACAAAACTATAAAAAGTAGGAAGTAGCGAGCTGATATATGTAAATATTAAGCTAAATGGCCAAACAACCTATGTGATGATGGACATGGGTGCTACCTACAATTTAATTATCGATCAAGAAGCAAAACGACTTAGGTTGAACTTAGAGAAAAAACTAAGTCGAATGAAGGCTATACACTCGAAGGCTAAGTAGATAATCGAACTAGTAAAAGGGGTCCTCATCAAGATCGGGATATGGAGCGAAAGTACAAACATGATGGTAGTGTCGTTGGAGGATTTTCAAGTGATATATAGAATGGAGTTCATGCCCATAATGAAGTTGGTGCCAACGACGTTCTTGAACTCCCTATGCCTAATGGGAGATGATGACACCTATGTGGTTCTAATTTCTCAAGGAGAAACCAAGGACCTACAATAAATATTTACTTTTCAATTGAAGAAAGGAGTGTGAAAAGGTGAATTAACTTTCAACGTTGCATTAAAACTAAAGCTACTTGATGTGGAGGCTACTTATGAACCTGTTATGGTGGTGAACGTTTTGAAGGAGTTCATTAACATTATGCCACCCAAGTTGCCAGAAATTGTACTACCACAGAGAGGCATGGATCATCACATCGAGTTGGAGCTAGGAGTGAAGCCTCTATTGAGACCACTATACCGCATGACCCATTTAGAGTTGGTAGAGCTTAGGAAGCAATTAGATGAACTGCTAGGTAGTGGTCTCATCCACAGTTCTAAAGTACCATTCGGAGCTTTAGTCCTCTTTCAAAAGAAATAAGATTGGAGCCTTCGATTAAGCATTGATTATTAGGCCCTAAACAAGGTGATGATAAAGAACAAGTATCCTATCTCACTCATTCCTGACATGTTCGACAACTAGGCGAAGCTAAGTATTTCTCTAAACTTGACCTTCGATTAGGTTACTAGCAAGTACGCATTGCTTAAAACGATAAAGCTAAGACTACTTGTGTGAATAGGTATAGAGTGTTTGAGTTCTTGGTGATGCTTTTTGAATTAACTAATGCTTCAACCATATTCTATACTTTCATACAACAACTACTCAAGGAGTATCTGAACAAGTTTATGGTCGTCTACTTGGATAATATCATCATTTATAGTCAAACACTCGAGGAGCATGTCGAGCACCTTTGAACAATTTTTAAGATTCTCAGGATGAACACTTTGTTCATGAAAAGGGAGAAGTGCTACTTTGCTCAGATGTAGATTTTATTATGAGAGCATCAAATTGGCAAATGTTCCATTCAGATGAACAAATTAAAGATGCAAACGGTGGCGAAGTGGCAAACACCAAAGAAGGTACTAGAGTCCTTCCTTGGTTTCGTCAAGTATTATCTATGCTTCATAGCTAGGTACTCAAAGCATATAACTCCACTAACATAGTTACCAAAGAAGGAGTAGCTTTAGCGATGATCAAACAAATGTGAAGTGATATTCTAAGACCTAAAGGTTGTTATATTAGAAGAACCACTACTTAAATTGTTAGACTATGGAAAATATTTTGAAGTCCAGATAGATGCTTTGAACTTTGCTATATGGGGAGTACTTATATAAGAGAGTCACCTAGTGGCCTACGAGAGCTGTAAGTTCAACAAGATCGAGCTATTGAATCTCGAATTTTGATAATGAAATCAATCGATGAATTAACGATCTAATCCATGTGTTAAGAAAAGTGATGTCGGACTAACTACGATCGTGAAAAGGAAAAATAATTAAAAAAGAATCGAATGTTAGGTCGGAGTCAAACATCAGACATCGAGCTAAAAGAATTGGGGGATATGCCGAAGGTTTGGACGATGCGTCGGAAGCTCACTAGAAGTTCGCTGAAAGTTCGTCGGAAGATTGCTGGGAGTGCGCCATAAGTTTCACCGGGAGTTTGAATGAATAATTGACATGTGGGATAGCGAATTACTTACATTATAATTGTTTAGCATTAATTATCATAGTTAGGGTTTCAATTTGAGTTAGTTTTAGAAAAAAATCATACTAACTCAATTATGAGCCAATTGGGTACCACATCAAGCGGGGGCACCGCTAGAGCTAGCGGTGGAACTACCTGAGGCTCAACCTCCTAGGGAGTCTGAGTGGTGGTACCGTCCAGACTGAGCGATGATACTGTCGGGAGTTAATGCTGCCAGGTGATGGTATTGCCAGAGCCTAATCTCCGAGGCTCTATTAGGAGGTGGCACCACCCAGTGTTAGAGTAATGGTGGTGGTACCACCAGTACCTCGAAAACCCGGGATAATATATTTTTTGGCTCCATTTTTAAAGCTATTTGAGGTCTATAAATACCCATCTCATCTTTGCTCAACATATAGAACATTTTGAATGAAAATTAGTGTTAAATGTTATTGTAATTCCTAAAAGTTCCCTTTCTTTGGCTCTAAGTTTTGAATTCAGTTTGAGAGAAAGGTGAGTGAATTGTAAAGGTTGTTTCTTAAACATATGAAAAGGAGAAAAGGATTGTAAGAGGGTAATTGGTCTTCGTCCATAGAAATAAGACCGTTAGTAGACGTCGGTGGCCTCAATGGAGGAAAAATCGGGAGTGGACGTAGGTCACAACAACTGAATCACTATAAATTTGGTATGCATTTTCTTTCTGCTCTTCATTACTATTATTTTTCTGCTTTAACTGCTTATTATGTTTACTCTAGATCAAGCACACTTTGATATCATTTATGATACGGTTTCATTGAATCAAGCTTTTCCAAATCATTGAAGTTTTTCGAACCGACGTTGTTTTCCTAAAAGTACTAATTCACCCTCCTCTCTTAGTGTCAATTTCGATCCTAACAGTTGGTATCAGAGCCAAGGTTTTTTTCGTTTGGTTTAACACCTAAAAAAAATGGCCTTTACTAGTAATCAAGAGGGTCTTTCTATTACTTGTTCTCCTATGTTCAATGGGACGGACTATACGTATTGGAAAATTAGAATGAGAATTTTTTTGCTTTCTATGGATTTTGATTTATGGAACATCGTTGAAAGTGGTTTTGAAAAGTCTTCCAAACTAATGAATAAATGGAATGATTTAGAGAAGAAGACTTTCCCTTTGAATGCTAAAGTGATTAACGTATTTTACGCTCTTAATAAAAATAAATTTAATCAGGTTTCTATATGCGAAACTATATATGAGATTTGACACACACGAAGTCAGACACGAAGGCACAAGTATGATTAAAGAGTCAAAAATTAATCTTTTGGTTCATAGCTATGAGTTATTTTGTATGAAACCAAGTGAGATCATTGGAGACATGTACACCTGTTTTATAGATGTCATCAATGATCTAAAAATACTTGTAAAAGTTTTTCTAATTTTGAACTTGTTTATAAAATACTAAGATCCCTTCCAAAAAGTTGGGATCATAAAGTAATGACAATATAAGAAGCAAAGGAATTTTTTTTCGCTCGAAAAACTTATTAGGTTTTTGATGACTTACGAAATGACATGTATTGCACATGATGAACTTGAAAACAACCTTCTAAAGAACATGAAAGACTTGACACATAGAACCAAAGAAGACCACTTAAGAAAAAACTCAAGTGATGATGATGATGATGACGATTTGACACTTATTACAAGAAAGTTTAAAAAATTCTTAAAACGGAACAAAACAAAACAAGACACTAAGAATAAAAGTGAATTAAAAAAGGATCAAATAATTTGCTATGAAGGCAAGAAGCTAGGACACTTCAAAAATGAATATCCCTAAGTGAAGAAGAAACTACAAAAGAAAAAAAAAACGCTCAAAGCTACTTAGGATGACTTAAGTGCATTTGAAAACGATGAGCCTACCAACAAAGAAGAAGTTACAAATTACATATTAATGGCATTTGACAACGATGTATGTAACTCAAACAAATCTTTTTTATCATACGATGAATTATTCAATGCCTTTAATGATTTATTTGATGATTTTAAATTAGTTAGTAAAAAGTATAAATTGTTAAAAAAAGAGAATGCTTCTCTTGTTAGTGAATTTGATAAATTAAAAAATAAGCATGATGATAGTATGTTAGCTCCTTGCACTAAGTGTGAAGAGATAGATTCACTTAAAAAATAAAAATATTTTACTACAAGAAATATTAGAAAAAAATTAAAATAGGTAATAAATCTCTAAACATAATCCTTATTAATAAGGGTCATGTTCATAGAAAGGAAGAAATTGGCTTTGTAACACTAAACAAAAGCCAACTATCTTCGTTAAAGGATTTATATTATATGTCTCACCTAAAGATAAATATAATTTTTGTAGAAAATATAGATATTATACCTATAAATATTTATTTAAAAAGTATAATCTACACAAATTAGCTTGGGTTCCTAAAGAAATCTTAAATAACTTAACACCAATAGTTAAAATAGGTAAATCTATTAATGAGGGACCCAAAGTTAAATAAGTACATAAAAGAAAACCCCTTTTATTATAGATATGTTTACAATCAAAAGCTAGGAGCAAGAGATGATACCTTGATAGTGGATGCTCCAAGCACATGATCAAAGATTTAACACATCTTTTAAGCTCATTAGCTAAAACAACAATAATAAGGAAAGATCATTTGAATCAAAATAATTAAAACTTGAGGATTTTTTGTGATGATAAACCTTTTGATTAAAGATGGTCTATGTATTATCTTTCGGTTTTAAATGATGATGCATGGTTCTTGTATGGAATACTAGAGCATACTAAGTATAAAAACAAATTAAAACTAAAGAACCTTGGCTCTTTTAATCTTATAGGAAACTATCTACATTGCTTTCATTGGATTTCTCGAAAAGTGATTTTGATAATGATGTTAGATTTGTTTTTATATAAGATGATATGTCGATGTTTACGACTTGAGATGTACCATACATGAAACAATTTTCTTGATTCTCAAGAATATTTATCCAAACAAATCTTGATTCTTTCACCTGATATATTTTGAATTTATTTATAATTTTTTCATTAATTATTCTCCTACGATTCTATCCTATATTGATCGAGGAAAGGATTTATCCAAATAAATCATGATATATTACTAGAGTTTTTGATGTGCATGACTTGAATTGTATTATAAATTTTTTTATATTTATGATTTGTATATCTTATAATATAATTGAATCATTGATGTACTAGGACAAAAAATTGTTGGCCTGCACATCTCAAAAGTGCTTTGAAGCTTGCACTTTCAATGAGCAAAAAGTGATGACTTGAATGCTAAATTACGGATTGGTATCATCTACTTAAACGTTCGCTTGAATATTATTGATGTTGACTTGAATGTTAAATATTAGCACCATTTCAATATTAAATATGGCTACTGGGTTGTTAAAGGTCAAATGTTGATGAAAAAAAAAAGAAAACTCAATAGTACCCCAATGTGTTATACTCCTTGATATATTGTACTCCTTATCCTTACACTCTATGATGTACTCTTTGACGTTATGTGATTTTTAATATTATGGTACACTTCTTTATGATATTACGATTCATGCAACACTCTAAGAATTAGGTATGTTAAATCTTCTAAATGCATGAGTTCCTCTTATACATTTTTCGGATTTCTCGACTTTTGAAAATTGAGTTTTTTTTTTTAAATTGAGATCGTTTCCTATAATTTATTTTATAATTTACAAAAGAAGAAATTTAATTCAGGGACTTTTGGTACACTTTTTATGTGATGATTATTTCCTATGAATCTCTCCTCTACCTATTTACAAAAATAAAGATATGATTTATAAACTTTTGGTATGCACAACTTGATATTTTATGTGATTATTTCCTTGAATCCTTCCTCTTTCTATTTACGAAAGTAGAAATTTTATTAATGGACTTTTGGTATACTTAATTCTTTATGTGATGAATGAATTCTTCCTTTCTTATTTTTTTTTCTTTTTTGTTATGACAAAGGAGAGAAAGAAACTCGCTAACATCTCAAAAAAATATAAAAATGCTAGCTTGCACATCTCAAGAAAAACCAAAAGTGCTTGCACATCTAAAGAGAAGTGCTAACTTGCCCATTTCAATAAGCAAAAGTTGCTATCTTGAACATCTCAAAAAGTTGTTATTTTGCTCAACTTCACTTGTTAGCTTGCATGTTCTAAAGTGATGTAAAACTTACATGGTCCAAATATTTGTTGAACATGTCTCCTTTTTGTTAGTGACAAAGAGGGAGAAATGATGAATGTTTGGTATCATGAAATGATGAATGGTATCATGCCCAAAATAATATTAATTTTGGTATCATGCATGAAGTGATAAACGATCAAAATTTTAATGTTTAGTATCATGTATGTTATGCCAAAAATGATTTTACTTTTAGTATCATGCATGAAATGATAAATGCGTTAATATCATGTATGTTATGTCTAAAGTGATGTTGATTTATTTTTTGGTCTCTTATAATATTTTGAAATTGTGCATGTTACATTTAGATGCACCATGTATGAAATTTTGATATGATATATTGTATTTGATCACTATAATTAAAATTATTTCACTTGAATTCAAAGGTTATGAATCCTTTTGATGGATGGCCCATTCAGTGACCTAATGCCATGTCAGGCAATGGCATCGCCAAAGCTGACAGTGGAACCGCTTAAGGCTTGGCCTCCGAGGGAGTCTAGGCGGTGGTAACGTTGGCAATTAATGTTGCTAGGTGGTGGTATCACTATAGCCTAATATTCAAGGTTTTGTCAGGTGATCGTACCGCCCAGACTGGATGATGGTACCGCCCAATGTCAAAGAGTAATGGCGGTGGTATTGCACAGTATCCCAAGAACTCGGGATAAAAAAATTTTTGGCTCTATTTTTGAAGTCATTTGGGGTTTATAAATACCCCTCTCATCTTTGCTCAGTATACAGAACATCTTAAACAAAAAATAGTGTTAAACACTATTATAATTCCTAAAAGTTCCCTCTCTCTAGTTCTTTGAATTCGGTTTGAGAGAAGGGTGAGTGAATTGCAAAGGTTGTCTTCTAAATCTGTAAAAAGAAGAAAAGGATTGTAAGAGGGTAGTTGATATTCACTTGAAAGAAGACCGTTAGTGGATGCTGGTGGCCTCAACGAAGGAAGAATCGAGAGTGGACGTAGGTTATGACGACCGAACTACTATAAATTTGGTGTGCATCTTCTTTCTGCTCTTCATTACTATTATTTTTCTGCTTTAACTGCTTATTACGTCTAAGTCAAGCACACTTCGATATCATTTCAGATGCGATTTCATCAAATTAAGCTTTTCTAAATCATTGAAGTTTTCCAAATCGACATTATTTTCCTAAAAGAACTAATTCACTCCCCTCTTAGTGCCGATTTCAGTCCTAACACGAGCGATAATATTCAATACATGAAAAGAAGATGCTACATTCTCATAATGTGATTTGTGCTAAATACGAAAAACATCACGTTGAGTTACTTTCAAACTCAAAAGAAACTATCTCCAAAGCAAGCACGATGGTAAGACTTCCAAACTGAATTTCAAAGAGAAAGAGTTCTCCGAGAGAAAACAATTATAATGAGACTAGAGTATATTTTATATGGGTCTGACAGCACTATGCCCGATATACGATCTCTGGGATATTAAATAGATAAGGGACTATAGATATATTATAATTAAGGATAGACAGATCCAATGATTTAATTCTCCTGTATCGTCTAAGGACTATGTCGTAATGGACTAGTACATCCGAAATCGATGAGTCGAATGAATTATTATGGAGGTAATAATTCATTGGGTCAGAAGGAGTTCTGACAAGCATGACTCACGACTAACTCGATATTGGATCTAGAGGGTCACACACGTATAGTAAGTGTTGCGACGAGTAGAAATTCAAATATGAGATATCCGCTAGAGCCCCTATCTTATTTGATATCTAATAAACCCTTGAATTATTGGATCTTGTGGATAAAGTCCATAAGAGCCAATGAGATTATTGGGTAGAGATCCATTAATCCAAAAGGCTTGCGTAGTTACATAGAGATCTAGTACCCAATATGGTAAAATTTATTAGGGTTAAGTTGAGAGAGGACTTTTATAAATAGGAGGGAACCAAAGGATCATAGGCCAGACCTTTTTTGGCTACCACCTCCTATACTCCTCTCTCTCTCCTCAACCAACAACCCTAGATTGGGACGTGTGGACAATAAGAAGGGTCGACCCCTTCTTGATCGTGTGATGTACGTGGAAAGGAGGATTATACAACGATTTGATGAGCGACTTTGTAGCCCGGCCGTGTGGATCACCGTTAGAGAGGAGGACATTTGACCTCCTTCATCCTCTCCTATAGATCTGCAGGTTTTCATGGGCATACGATCTCCCTAGGTAATATATCTTTTACATATGCATAGTTTTCAATTTTGCATGTTTTTGCGCACTGATCTTCACAGGACGACGATAAACTTTTTCTACGAGATATTCTAGGATTTTATTTTTTTATTTTTCCGTTGTGCATGTGATGTTGCCTTAGATTTCGTAACAGGCCCACCTTTGCGGTATCATGACATCCACTTCTTGAATTAATAGCCCCTCTTGTCATCATGTCACTCACCAAAGTGAAGTTCCCAGTAGCTCCCGATCATGCCTTTATATGATCAAGTCCCTCACGAGATTTCTTTTGTGTGTGATGCATTGCCTCGAACTGTTCTATCATGATCCACTAAACTATATCACCTTCTAGTGATATCTCTATTGCATTCTAATCTTTGTGTGATAAATTCAGACTATAATATCTCCATGTGTGATCTTTACCAGCACATCGTAGGGCTTCTATCATATCTGATTGTGTTTGCTCCTTTAGCATTCAATCTTCATCCACTCACTCTCGGGTCACACACGAACGAAGTATAGCTCTATGATAATACGTTGCTTAATAGCTCTCAAAATGTACCGACTTAACTAAAATCAGTACGTCATTCTCTAGATCCCAGATACCTACCTCTAGCACAATCTCTATCGTGCACAACATCCCATGCAACAACTCAAATGACAATATTATGATATATTCTTCAAGAGTATCAATTTTTACATTCTCTTGCCTCGTGTCAAGGCCTTCAAGCCTCAACTTCACTTTCACATGTTGAGTCATCTTAATCCCTTTGTCAATTATTTTGCTAAGATAAGCTACATATCTCTCGTAGCTTCATTTGCCTTTGCCATCATGCAAGATGAGTCTGCTCTATCAGAACAAAAGACCTATGGAATAACATGATCTCGCTCTTACTTCTGCAAAAATTCATGTCCATGACCTTTGTCTAAGGAAAGATTTGTGCCTCTGCTCCATATTTTATTTTGTATGTTGATCCCTTTATGCGACTTGGGTACTTCACAAAGTTCCACCTAAGTTGCTTTGTTCCTTGATTTACATTGAGATGATGATGGTCCTCATGCCCACCATTCCATGAGTCAACCCTCCATTGAGTTCAATCTCTATATTAACTCTAAGTATCCCTTCATTTGGTGTTGCCTAGGGTCACTCCCTCGCTTTATTTTATAATGTATCCGCTGATATATTACCTCATGCAAAATCATGCGATGATTCCTCGTTGCTCGCTTAGTATATACGATTCGTTACGTATGATTCTCTCTATGGAGAACTAGGATTTATCCATCCTAAATATTTATCCCGTTAGAGTAACTTTTATTTTTATCGCTCTCTAGAAGTTTCAGAGACCACCATCCCCTTAGATTATTCGACCTTGTTGAACAAACTATGTACTATTCTGCTACCATGAACTCACTTACTAGATTGCGACTCTTCGTTAATATAGTCTCGCAACGCCACTCGAGGCCAAGTAATATGCTAAACTTACTGCACACTTTATCCTCTTATGGACGTGTCCTTCCCGAGATGAAGAGAAAATTTCTTGCTTTATAACATCAAGTTTTAGTCACCTTAGGATGGCCACAAATAGTTCATCATCTACATTCAAACTATTGCATGAGTATCGAATTATTTGAGTTAGAAATTCTCCTTACCTCTATGAGCATTATGCAACTCTTTCAATCAGTAAGCAACTTATCCCTCCTTACATGGTCTCATTCTTTGCTGCCAAGCACTTATTTGCCTTTAGCATTGTTAAGCTTAGTTGCCAATATTGAGCCATAACTCAAACTAAACCATCCAAACCTTTGTGTACTATGCATTCTTCATAACTTACTTATCCTCATTGTGGTTCACACGCGAAGGGTTGATTATTCTTTTGAATAAGCTCACACCTCCAAGTTCCTTATATCTCTACGATTGTTTTTCTTGAACGATCACGCATGCTAGCTAACTCCGCTAAGTCCCTCATGTTTACATGCTAAATGTTTCTAGGTGTACTTGCCCTGCTCTTATATCATCTATTACAAACTTAATTGGTTTTACCTAAATCATTCGACACCCTTGCATGTTTGTTCGCAAAAGATCAACCTTCTTGAAACTTCTTAAGATCTCTTAAAGACTTGCAAAAGAGAATATAGATCTCACAAGCAGATATTTCAACAAATACTTAATAAACAATACAAATAATAAATATAAATTTAGTAATCTCTAAATGACCACATGATAAAAGATCTAAGGTAACTACCACAACTAAAGGTCCATACAAGTGCCTACATGATGAACAAAACAACAAATCAATTTTAAACACTATCTTAAAAAGGCCCATCCAATCATAACCACCCGAGTAACTCTTAAAGCTATGTTGATTGACACTTCATATCACTCTACATAATTAGAAAATTCTCAAAATGACTATATGAATGATTTATTTTTAAATAATTTTATCTCTGTATAACGATTGCGTTCAACTTATATTTATAAGACTAAAACAATCATAAAAATAAATCATAATAAGGATGTCAAGCCTACACAGGTCCTCCAGAGAAGAATATAATCAAAAAGTCAAAAGATATAGATATATATAAATATTATATTAAATACTCTATATTCATATTTATCCGTGAAATTATGATCAAAGTTCTTATAGATTTTGTTGATCCAAGACACTTAGCCGGTCAATTGTTAGCAAGATCAGCCAAGGATCAAACTGCTTGTGCCTTTATATTTGGACGAGATCCATAACCCTCTCTGGTCCAAACATTTCAGCCATGTAGAAAAATGAGGATTTTAGCGAGGAGCCAAACATAAATAAAGAAAAAGCTCAGATAATTACCACAATCTGCATCCATGAATCAGCAACAAGGTACAAGAATGCAAGGCTGAACACCACCCATCCTACCAGCCATAATTCATCAAATCTCACGTGATTGCCGATCAACTTCTTCTTCCACACTTTGCCAATGCGAGGATCAGCTGAAGCACTGAGATGCATAGGCTGACAACTAACTGGAGATTAGAAGACTAAGAGACCACGGTATCGTCGTACACAGAATTCTTAAAGAGTTATGACCAGTGATTATTTGAACTCACATCGAAGAAGCCTACTGTCGCTCTATCTGGATGGTCACATGACTGATGTTGTACTCCCTCCTGATGTATCTTATCACCAGATCGAGCACATGATCGGCATCTGAGTCTGGAGTGATCGTGACATGGCAGGCAAGGAGGACCTTCCCCACCGTGATCGCCCATATGTGGAGCTCATGAATGGCAACCACGCCATCCAATTCGCAGAGACCTTTCTCCAGCTTGCTAGCGTCTATCTCTCGCGGGGTGCTCTCCATGAGCACCTCCAGGATGTTCCTCAGCATCTTGATGGTAGTCAACAGCACGACGACGGAAAAGATGAGCGTGCAAATCAGATCGATGATCTTCCACTCGGGTTTGTACCATACGAGAGCCCCTCCAATCATGACTCCGATGCTTTGGATTGAATCTCCAAGAACATGTAGATAAGCACTGTGGACATTGATGTTGCGCTGCTGCGTCCTAACACCAGAATTCTCAGCTGGAGAACGTTCGACGTCTCCTAAAAGTGGGATCTTCTCCTCACCTGTATGATGATGATGGTGGTGATGATGGGTTGTGACAGAAATGCCATGACAACGAGTATGCTCTGCGCCATGTAAGTGGTTGTGACGGTGGTCAGCATCATGCTGAGAGTGGTCATGGTCGGCCTTGGTGTGGCCGTGACTGTGTCCACCGTGTCCATGGCCGTGCTCATGACCCAGCACGGCAGCCATTATAATGTTCACCAACAAGCCAAATGCTGCAACAGCAAACATCAGTTTGCCTTGGACCTCACCGTTGTCATGTATGATTCTGTCAATAGCTTCATAAACCAGTATGCCAGCTAAAAGCCATATCATCTGAATAGAGACCAATGTTCCAAGAATCTCTATTCGGAAAAAGCCATATGATTGCTGTGGTGTTGCCTCCCATCCAGATGCCCAGAGCGAGAATAAGGAGATAGCGAAAGCGGCAACATCGGAGAGGAGATGAGCAGCATCAGTTAAGATTGCAAGACTGTTTGCTGCAACACCTCCAGCCACTTCGACGCCCATGAATATGACGCAAAGGATAACAGCAACCATAAGTTTCCTCATCGAGGCAGATCGCTCTTTGGCATCATGTGAACTGCTTCTGATATCAGAAAAATCACAAGCTGCACCCCCGCAAATCTTGTTCCCGCCTAGGCCAGAAACCCCGGGAGGCACATCCATGTCTACTTCAATAATTTGAGCTGACTCGGAGTTCTGCGTCTCCATCTGAAATAACAAGTAAAATGCCTATCAGACATTCTCCCTTCAATCAACGTGTTTTTAACACTAGCAAACAATGTCGAGAAGCGCTTCACAACAAAGAAAATTCACTGTGAATGGAAGTTCCCACGTAGCATATGAAAATTACAAGTTTTAATCATGACAAATTCAACATAAACAATTTAATGATCTGAAATAATAACTAAACCAAACATTACAATACTTTATAATCAGAAGATGACTGCAGAAACTGATGGAAATGTCACAAGTTTCCAATATTCAATGTCAAGATGTCACAGGTCAATAAAACGAAGAAATCAATAGCAAGGAAACCTTAGAATTATAATATTGCCAACCAACTAAATTAAGCTATGGAGAGTGAAGAACGAACGTACACCAGGTTTGATGCAATTAAATACCTGTCCCTTGTAAAGAGATCAAGATATCTTGAAGCATAAGGGTCCGTACCCTGTAATTTAGCATGTATGCTCAGATAAGATCTTGGCTATTTGTATGATCAAGGACTCTTTAAAAATTGAGATAGGCTATTCAATTTCTAGGTTGAGCAGTTCTATTTTTAATTATATAATGAGTTGTCACATCAGTAGTTATCAAAGTTGAATAATTCTTCTACGAATTGCTTTCAATCCTAAAGCAAGATTAAGCCACCAAGTAGGACGTAGTAATTATGTCTATATTCTAAGAACTTGTTTTCATTGGCAGATTGTGCTATTGCATAGGCAAGCACCAGCCGATGCATCAGATGCTCTAAATAAAATAAACTATCAAATCAATCAATTATGGCTGACAGAGAGCCGCCCAAAAGGAAAATACAGTAGGTCAAATGTCTATCAATTGACTGCACTGAGTATTCTAATTTACTGAACAAAAAAAATTGACTATCATGATGCTGAATTTGATGTGGGTAAAATAAAAGTCCTGACTGCTTTGCTTTAAGGCAAAAGTTGCCTTCAGGTACGGAGGATAATTTCAAATCGGTGGAGCTATTAATTCCTCTGGAATTTTCTTAACCAGGCGACAATGGTGTAAAGGCAGAACTCCTTTTCATTTATATCAATAATAATTCCCTACTCAAGGCCAAGTTCATGTTGAAACTACAATGATTGCGGATGTCACGATGCGGTCACAGAAAAGAGTGACAACTCACAGAGGAAGACAATAAACATATTTTAACACAGTACAGTGAAGGAACATCTTATATAGGTTCATTGACTATGATAAAGCCAAAACAACCACACCTAAACTCCCTCTTATATAATTTTCCAAGGCTTCCAAGATATGATTCACCAACAGTGATCATTTACTCAAACAAGAAGCCACTGCTGTAAACCCCTTTTTTACGCCCAAATAATATATATATATATATATATATATATATATATATATATATATTCTCACTTTTATCTGTGACAATCACCCAGCAAATGAGATCAATCTGATCACCGTCAAAGATCAAACCAACGCCAGATGAACCATTGCAAGAACCGTAAACACCCAGCCTACTGTTATGCACGATCTCCACGTTTCTTTGGACCTTACTTTTGGCATAAAGAAGGCAAATCTGCGCTCATTCCAAGACACAAAATCGAACCCTAAAACAACATATCTTTATCGACAAAGAAGAGAAGCAGACCCAAAATATCAGAGATTATTCAACAAGAACAAACATAAATACCGTAGAAAAGAGAAAAAGAAATGCAAAACGGGAAAAGAAATTTGTTCTCATCAATCAAGACAAAAGATTCATTATCGATCATGACTGCAATCAAGAATATAGCACCCAAAACCGAAACGAAATCTCCCAAGATTTTGCCCATATAAGAGGCACAAAAGAAGCGAAAAGAGTTGGAATCGAAGGCAGCGATCGAAGAGAAGAAGGGGGAAAAGCGTTGGTACCTTGGGAGACGAAGGGATGGATCTCGAGCGGCGGCGCCTCCGAGTCGGATTTGGGTTGGGAGAGAAGGAAAGCGAGGCGAGCGGGCGGCAGAGAGATTAGCGTGAGGGGGGAGATTGGATACAACCGCCTCTCGTGGGATGAGATTTAAAACGGACCGGATTAGGTAGCACGTAAGTTCCAGGGAATACGCCGCGCTCGGCGGTCACTACGATCTGTACTCACCACCGGAACTGCGGGGTCCACAGCAAAGAACAAATTGGTTCAGCGGTAGGAAAATTGAGTCATCTAAAGGGACCGCCGCCGTGGCTGCACGCCCACAGCAGTTGCCCCGCTGGACTGTCGAAGGGAGGCGAGTTGGAAAGTCAAAATTGGATACCGGTTCGGATCCGCCGACCCGCGGATTTCCTGACTAATCGCGCGTCCACCGATCGAATCGGACCGGCGGCAAAGGGGACCCATTGCTTGCGTAGTCCGCCAGGTGGAAGGTGACGTAGCTGTGACAAGCTATTTGGTCGTTCCTTCTTCACGGGATGAAGCTGTTGAGGGATTCTTTCTTGTGAAGGAAAAGGACGGAAAGCATTCAGGGCGTTGTCTCCTTCCTCGTCATGTCTTTGAGTCGATAAAACAATTTTTTTGGGTTTATAATGTTTTTGGACGTCAAGAAATCTAAATAAGGAAATCGTTTTAAAGGAAAGAAATATTAAAATTTAGGACTTGATTGTTATATAAATATTTCATCTCATTTTAATTTTTTATCGGGATGATGAAGTGTGAAAAGACAATGTGGTGTTTAGTTATTATATAGATATCTGAGAACTTGTTTGGAGACATGGTAATGACATCAACATAGGATTTTGTCCACCAAATATTGTAATGACTCCTTCTGCTACTACTTGCGTTGAAGGTTGAATAATTAAGTAAGAAAAGGTCACAATGGATCGCCCATTGTAATGACAACTTGTAGATGTATTCCGGAAGTCGATTTTAGCCATGTTTAGCTAATTTATGGAGACTTTAGTATCTTAGCTACTCTTCCAAGGTATTCATCCGAGCCGTGGGACTGACTTCCCATCGCCACCGAATACGCTTTCACCATCGATGTCCTTCTCTCTAATGCTTCCAAGTTAGGGAGAGAGAGAGAGAGAGAGAGAGAGAGAGAGAGAGAGAGAGACCTGCAACAGATGGCTAGCTGTGTTCACCGTTAACTAGTCTCACAAGCAATATATGTTCCTCTCTCTAATACTTCCAAGAAGAGAGAGACATAAATCAGAAGACTCGAAAGCATGGCTTCTTTTTGCATAGAATTTTCTGTAGGAGTTATGAAGTTGACGGACTGATAATGACACTGCTGAAATGTATACACCTTATCAGAGAGTAGTTTGAGAGTGACAACGTTGAAAATCCAGCAGAAGAATCCATGACAATATCCTCAATTCTTCAGCAATTGATGCAAATGGATAAGTACTTCGAATGGATCCGCAACTTTCTTCTATCTTTATACTATTTGAAATGTGAAACTCACATCTGTAGGGTAAGTAAATATCGATGATGTCCATGTCAATTCGAATTATCGAGACGAAACAAGAGCTCAAACATCTATTTGGTGGCCAACCTATATGAAATACTAAGATTGAATAGGATTCTCGATAAGATTCCTAGATGAAAAACAATAGCTTCCAGTAAAATAGTATTTGACAATGATTAATCCAAGAAAATATGATATGTATGAAATATTGAACATCAATATGGTTGACTTATTAATCGAAACTCGTTTTTATTTACAGGAATATATCCTCTACCAATGTCAAATGCAGACCACTGTTCTTACTTTCTCCTTTCCTGATATAAGATTTGAAGTGCAACCTACACTTGCCTATATATATCATCCATCAATGGCTGCGAAGAACAAACGAATTGAAGATCGACTGTACATAGTTTCTCACACCCTTCACACACACACACACACACATATATATACATATATATACATATATATACATATATATATACATATATATATGTATATAATCATATTAAAACACAAAAAATTAGGAAAAAAAGAGACTAAATCTTTAGTTGATGCAAGAAAAGTCTCAAATGTTAGGTTTAACCAATTAACACTGTTACTAATTAAAAAAAATCCTAACTAGTGATTGAAATTACAGTCAAAAGAAACAAATACTCAGCAATTATTTTAAGACTACGTATTTAGTTGGTGATTAATTGCTATATTGACTATAATTGCAATCACTAAACAAATTATGAGGGCAAAAAGGACAAATAAAAGTAGGAATTTTCAGATTAGCTTAATTATAAAAAGGCATAAGCTAGTTTTTCTTTGTTATATTTGTTCAGGAAAAGGGTTCTTGATATGTTTGGTTGTCTATAACTATAAATAATAGCTACAAATAAAACCAAATGATGCATGTATTTGGATGTCTGGATGAATAATTGTCATTTGTGCTCACAATCAAGAAAGCGATTGCTATATCTCCAATAAAAAGGAACCGAACCAAACCGTGATATGCATTAGCTCATCCAATCCATGTTTAGCAATGGCGTCTTTGTGATCACAATCAAGGCCGCTAGAAGGAGGGCCTAATGTCGATAGATCACCCGATTGGCTCAGACGAGCCTGCGGCTGAGAGGTCACACCCGATTGGGGCTTCGGGGGAACATCCCCCACGCGGAGATCTTCGTGACGAACACCCCGCCACGACCTCAGAGCGCTATTGCTGGATATTCAATGACCCGGGCTTGTCGCCGCCCGACGGCGCCCCCACCGACCCGTCGCCCGTGTCGTCCGAGGCCTTTCACGACCTCACCCATCAAGTCCGAACTCTGACCGGTATGGTGCAATCCATTATTCCACTTGTTTCTCGTCCGTTGCACCCGCAGGCTGTCCAACCACTGTGGCAACAGGAGCCACCCATTCAGGCTCGCACGCCACCTCGGGAGCTCCCCGCTTCGCCTCGGGTCCCATCGGCCCCACTCGGGGATCGAGTGATAGCAAACCCAAGGGGCCACCCGGAACCCGAGGCATTATCTTCAGATTCTACGGATTCCCTGCGAGCCCAATTGCGCTCCGTCAGTCAGCGACTCGACGAGGTGCAGAAGGAGGTTCGCAGGTCAAAGGGAGAGCTCAGAGAGGATGCACACCAGGGATCTCCGTTTACACCCGAGATTCAGGATCAGACAGTCCCCCCAAACTTTCGACTCCCCTCCCTGGATGCTTACAACGGCTCCACTGACCCAGCGGACCATGTAGTCACTTTCCGTGCTCAGATGGCGCTGTACGGAACCTCTGATGCTCTGATGTGTAGAGCGTTTCCCACCACTCTAAGAGGGTCGGCCCACGCGTGGTACGACGACCTAAAGACCAGAACGATCGCTTCCTTCGACCAGCTCGTCAAGGACTTCGAGCTCAACTTCTTGGCCTATGCATGACCAAAACCTTCCGTTGCACTTCTCCTCGGACTCAACCAGAGGGAGGACGAGCCCCTTTCCCATTTTGTGAATCGTTTTGCAACATAGATCCGGGGGTTACTGGACGCTCATCCTTCTCTATTGATGCAGGAGTTTATGATAGGCCTGCGTCCTTCCAGGTTCTTCTGGTCCCTCGTGGAGCGACCCCCCACTGCGGTGCCTGAGATGCTTCAACGCGCGAACCAGTTCATCACGGCCGAGGCCTGGATGGCCGGGAAGCGGGAGGAGCACAAGCGAGCCAGGCCAGAGCCGGCTCGGGGACAACCGTCCACCGCGCTGAGGTGCAAGGTGGACCGACCTAACCCGCCGACGCTGAGGACTCCGTTGCCCTCTTTGGGTGCATCCCGAACGGAGATATTTCTACAAATAAGGGAAAAAGGGCTGCTCAGGCCCCCCGTCCTGATAAAGAACCCGTAGGAACTCACTGACCAATCCAAGTGTTGCCGCTTTCACCGGTAAAGCAGGCATGATACTAAGGAGTGTCGCGAGCTGAAGCCGCAAATCGAGGAGCTTGTCCGCAGAGGACACCTCAGTTGGTACGTCTGATAGAATAGGGAACCCTCGCCCCATCCGGAGGGCCCCGTTGAGCGCCACATCGACATCATCATGGGCGGCTCAGCATCCGGTGGGGTCAGTATGTCCGGAAGGAAGGCATACGCACGTTCCGCTAGGGCCGATGCTCCTCGACGCGACCCCGAGGTCGCGTTCCCTCCCGAGGGCGCTGAGCGACCAGAGCATGATGATGCGCTCATGATAATGGCTCGAATCGCCAACGCCCAGGTGAGGAGAATCATGATCGACACGGGGAGCTCAGCCGATGTGCTCTACCTTGATGCTTTCCAGAAACTTGGGTTAGCCAAAGTGCCCTTGGAGCCTATCTGCTCGGCGCTCACAGGGTTCACCGGCGACTCGATCTCACCGTTGGGAGCCGTCACCTTGCCCTTGACTCTGGGAGCTCCCAGAACAAAGACGGTGATGTCCACCTTCTTAGTGGTTGATCTCCCTACGGCATGCAATGCCATCCTCGGTCGCCCCACCCTCAACAAGATTAGAGCCGTAGTCTCCACCTACCACCAGACGGTGAAGTTCCCGACCCATGCAGGGACAGGGGAGGTCTGGGGGAGCCCTCGTGAGTCCATACAATGCTACCTGACGACGGTTTCACTACACAAAAGGGCAAAGATTGACCGATCCCTAGAGGACCCAAGGGAGACGAAGCAGCCGACCCCACATCCTGAGCCGACGGCGCCCACTTGTGACATACCATTGATGAAAGATCGGCCGGACCGGACGATCAAAGTCGGATCGGAACACCCCGAGCAAGAGCGGGAGCAGCTTGTCGGCTTCTTGCAGGAGAACGCCGACGTCTTCGCTTGGTCGCCATCTGACATGACGGGCATCAACCCAAAGACTGCCCAACATCACCTAAACATATCACCCGATGCCCGGCTAGTGAAGCAAAAACCACGATGCCAAGCTCTAGACAGACAACATGCCGTCCGCGAAGAGGTGGAGGGACTCTTGGCAGTTGGCTTCATAGAGGAAGCCAAGTACCCGCGATGGCTATCTAATGTAGTTCTGGTGAAGAAATCTAATGGGAGCTGGAGGATGTGTGTTGACTACACCAGTCTTAATCGTGTTTGCATAAAGGACTGCTATCCCCTCCCGAGGATCGACCAGCTAGTCGACGTAACTGCCAAGCATGCCCGCCTTTCGTTCATGGATGCCTTCTCCGGCTACAACCAAATCAAAATGGCGCCCGAGGACCAAGAGCACACGACCTTCCTCACTGATCTAGGAGTGTATTTCTACAAAGTAATGTCGTTCGAGCTGAAGAATGCAGGTGCTACCTATCAGAGAGCCGTGAACAGGATGTTTGCCCAATAAATCGGGTGGAACATCGAGGTATATGTTGACGACATGATCATGAAGAGCCGTGCGGCGGCAGATCACCTGACCGACTTGACCGAAACATTTGCCATGCTGCGGAGGTATGGTCTGCGACTCAACTCGGCAAAGTGTGTTTTCGGCGTCAACTCGGGAAAGTTCCTCGGATTCATCGTACATGAAAGAGGAATCGACGTCAACCCGGAAAAGGTCCAGGCGATCATCGATATGCAAACCCCTCAAACGATCAAGGACTTGCAACGACTGAACGGAAGGCTCTCTGCCTTGTCCCGGTTTCTATCCCGATCGGGTGATCGTTGCCTCCCCTTCTTCCGGGCGCTGAAGAACCCGAAGGACTTCCAATTGATGACGCAGTGTGAAGAAGCTTTCAAACAAGTCAAACAACACTTGGCCAACCTCCCCCGCCTTGCCTCGGTCTCTTTTGAGGAAAAACTCAGTATTTACTTGGCTGCCTCCCAGCACGCAGTCAGCTCCGTCCTGATCTAAGAAGCCCTCGGTGAGCAACTACCAGTCTACTACATTAGCCTTGTCCTGAATGGGCTTGAGGAGCGATACCCGCCAACTGAGAGACTTGCTATGGCGCTCGTACTTGCGGCCCAGAAGCTGCGCCCCTATGATAAGACCCTAAAGTCTTATCGTAGGCTCTGATACCAAATGATAAGACCCTAAAGTCTTATCGTGGAAGAAAGGTGAGAAATGGGGACGCTCTGATACCAAATGATAAGACCCTAAAGTCTTATCGTAAAAAAGAAGAAGAGAAAGGGGATGATCACTTCGAGGGGATCGGCCTCCTTGATCGCTTTGAGGGGATCGACCTCCTAGGGTTTGTCAAAAGACAGAATAATATTTTTCATAGATTACTGAAAAGAACCAGTTACATCCCTATTTATAGAGTTCCACCCAAAGTCCATCAGGACTTGAACTCTAATAATAAATAAATATTAAATAAACCTCTACTTGACTCTAACTGAACCAAGCCGACTCAATAAACAACTGGACTAAATAGACTCAATAAACATTATTCAAAAGCTCAGAAAAAGGGTCCTAATAGTTTCTCCCTCTTCAAATCAGCCTTGTCCTCAAGGTTGAGCAGCATCAATCTTAGGGAGCTTCTCTTTCAGTACTTTACCCATAGACTATCTGCAATGCATCACAACCCGTTGATCAAGTAAGTATGGTCTCCACTTTTTGATAATGTAAGCAACAGGTCGGTCTTTCAGTGTAGTAATCGTTGCATGAAACTTCTGGCCCTGTATAATCAATTTTATCTTTGAACCTTTGCTATCACAAGTGAAAATCCGTCCATCAACGATCTTTACTTTGAATCTGTCATAGTCTTCAATGTGGTGGGCCAATTGGTCAATAATCTCACTGTCCATAAAATTGTTAGTGCTACCAGTATCAATCAAAACTATAATAGGTTGATGCTATAGAGTTTTGGCAACTTCCATAGTTTGCGGGTTAGAGTAGTCGGCTAATGTATGCATTGTATGTACGGTAGGTTCAACGTCTTCATTAGAATTTATACCTTCATGATCGGAGTCCACATTCTTAGCTTTCGGCTCCTCTCCAATTGGTTCAATCATCAGAAGTTGTCCTTGTTTACATCGGTGCTCCATACTTCCATTTTTCATCATAGTACAAACCTCTTGCTGATCTTTCCTTGCTAATTTTTTTCTCATATAGATTTGCAAATGAGATTGCAGCTATCATAGTGCGGGGTTGACGAGCCTTAACTTCACACCGGATCTCTGGAATAAGCCCTTCAATAAATGTATCCAGAAGTTGTCGGTCCGACCAATCTCTAGCTTGATTTGACAATCTTTCAAACCTACTATGATATTCTAACACTGTAGAAGTCTGACAAATTTTGGTGAGCTGCCAATCAATATTCTCATATTCGGATAGGCCAAAGCAAACAAGAAGTCCTCTTTGAACTACTCCCACGAAGGAACTCCGTGGAAAGTTTTATACCAATCGTACCACTGGAGTGCATCTCCCTTGAGCTGGATTGAGGCCACTTCTACCTTGGATACTTCCGGGGTTATGTGAAAACAAAAAAATATTTCTGCCTTAGAGATCCAATTGGTCAGATCTCCATCTTTCCATCTTAGAAATTCTATCTTCATGTGTGAGTAATTTGTGTCATAATCTTGGGGCCTTTTCCTATATTTTCAGATCTGTGCAATGTAGAACTTGAGCCCCAATTTTGTTGAAATTTGCTGAGGCTCTCTAGTAGGCTCTTTTTGAAATCATTAAGTGTTTCTTGCAATAGGTTCTCAATTCTGATTTCCAATGCTTTCATTTGTGCTTTCACCGAGTTATCAGTGGCCAATGCGTAAGACTGCAAATTTGTAATCTCAACTCCTGTTTTTGGTGTCGGTCAAGGGCATCAACACTATCAATGCGAAGTTGCCGAGGAGGTGGATGCCAAGGGCAGTGTTGCAATCGCTGCGTTGGAGGAAGAGTAGCAGCCCTGTTTCTATCGCTACGTGGGGTGAGAGCCCCGGGGTTGGAAGGCGACTGCGTTGATGTGACTGCAACTATTGCGACCCAAGAGGCGATCGCCGAGCAACGGGTTGAGGCTGCGGTGATGGCAACCTGTGGTGATGGCAACCTGTGGTTGTGACAGAATATGCTAAGCAAGGGGGAGGCGGCGTTGATGCGGCCGAGGTTGAGAAGAGGAATCGGTGTTGCATGCGCTGCTGGGGTTGAGACAAGGCAACATACTTGCTGCGTTCGCTGTTGGAGGGCGGCTGCTATAGAACGAGAGGTTGGTCGTTGGCCAGGAGCGACGATAGTGGTTACAATTGGCGGCTGCGGCAGTAGGGGATGCCACTATTTTTGTTGCTGCGTGGGTGTTGCGGCGTACTCTGTTTTTGTCACACCACAGAAGGAGTTGGCCGGAAGAATCACGACCGGTTGAGGAGAAGGCTGCGGTGGTTAGCAGCAGCAATCGTTGCTGGCCGGAGCGCAGCGGCGGCGGTGGAGAAGGAGGCAGCGAGGGTCATGGCAGGCTGGGCGGCGAGCGGCGTCGTCACTGGCTGGGCAGCAGTGGCGACGGTGGTGGCAACCGGCGTTCGCTGCAGCAAGGGGATCCGCGATTGCGGCAGCAAGGGGACCCGCGACTGCGACGGTGGTAACTGCCCTGTTTCGGTCACCACGGATGCAGAGCAAGGGGGAGCAGCGGTTGGGAGGCGAGCGACGGTCGACGCACGGGGGAGCAGCGGCTGGAAACAAAGGCAGTAGATGTGAGTTGCCTGTGATTGCCCTGTTTCGGTTACAAAAGATGCAGAGCAAGGAGGATCGGCTGCTGGGAGGCATGCGGCGGTCATCGCACGGTGGCTGGCAGCGGTGGTGGCTCGACAACGAAGGAGAGGGGTGGCGTTGAAGTGGCCGAGAAACAGCGGCGACGGTAGAGGCAACCGGCGGCTGCTCTGTTTCTATCGCACCACAGAAACAGCGATGACGACAGATCGCACGGCCGAAGATACAACCAAGGGAAGGCAGCGATGGCGGTGCAGCTAGGGCAGCGTCGCCGACGGTAGAAGCGGCGATGGGTGGTCCGCTGGTTGGGAAACGGCGGCGGTGGAGGAGAAGGAAAGCAGGGTTGGTCGGCGCCGGGAAGCAAATGTTCCTTTTGGTTGAGAAGGAACAACGTGCGTGGCTGCCGGCTTCGCCCTCACAAATTTTTTTTTTTTTTTTTTGAGATGACAAACTACAACGAGAAGCCGAGGATTGCTGCTCTGGTACCAAATGACAAGACCCTAAAGTCTTATCGTAGACTCTGATATCAAACGGACCCTGATAATATTTTTCATAGATTACTGAAAAGAAGTAGTTACATCCCTATTTATAGAGTTCCACCCAGAGTCCATCAGGACTTGAACTATAATAATAAATAAATATTAAATAAACCTCTACTTGACTCTAACTGAATCAAACCGACTCAATAAACAACTGGACTAAACAGACTCAATAAACATGATTCAAAAGCTCAGAAAAAGGGTCCTAACACCCTACTTCCAAGCCCACCCGATTGAGGTAATCACTGACCAACCACTCAGACAGGTTTTATCTAAATTCAACATTGCAAGTCGGCTCCTCAAGTGGTCGGTAGAGCTTGGAGAGTTCGACATACGTTATGTGCCGAGGACGGCCATCAAAGCACAATCGGTAGCCGACTTCATCTCAGAACTCGTCCAGACTGAGGACGAGGTTCCCGGCCAACCTGGGGAAGCATGGGTCCTGCACGTGGACGGCTCGTTCACCTCGAGTGGTGCCGGCGTGGGACTGGTGTTATCAGCCCCCAACGGGAATTCGGTCTAATGCTCCCTCCGCTTCGGGTTCCAAGCAACCAACAACGAAGCCGAATATTGTTGGGAAATCTTGGGGGCGACAACAGATGCGTAGTGGAAGAACAAGAAAACAAAATCCCCGATTCCCAAATAGATGTTCGTCGTCGTGCGAAGATTGCTGCGCAAAATCCGCGAAACTTAAAACTACGTATAGAGTAGATTGTGTTACATAGGGAGATCGTATATCCCTGTTTCCTTGCAGATCCTTAAGAGAGGGTGAAGGAGGTCAAGCGTCCTCCTCTCTAGCGGTGATCCACACAGCAGGGCTGCGATGACGCTCCTCAAAACTCAAGGCCTACTCTGAGGTAAAGAGGGGGAGGAGAATAGGAGAGGCAAGCAAAGGCTCTAGCCAATGAGGCTTTGAATCCCTCATATTTATAGAGGTTCCCTGTCAAACCCTAATGGATCCTTGCCTAGTGGGTATTGGATCTGCATCCAATAACCCAAGCCTTTTAGATTAGTGGATCTCTATCCAATAATATCTCATGGGCTCTTATTGGATATCGTCCATGGGATCCAATAATTCAGGGGCTTATTGGATATCCAATAAGACAAGGGCTTCGTCGGATATCCCATATCTGAACCTCTACTCATCGTAATGCCTACCATATGTGTGTGACCCTTTAAGCCCAATATCGAGCTGGCCGTGAGTCATACCTGTCAGAACTCCTTCTAACTCAGTAAATTATTTTCTCTATAATAATTCACTTGACTCATCGACTACGGACGTACTAGGCCACTATGCTGTAGTCCTCAAACGATACAGGGGAATCCAATCCATTGGACCTATCTGTCCTCAGTTACTGTGTGCCTATAATCCCTTATCCATCTAATATCCCAGAGACCGTATATCGAGGAAGGTGCTGTCAGACCCATACGATTTCTACTCGAGTCTCGCTCTAATCGGATTCTCCCGGAGAACTCTTTTTCTCTCAACCCGAATGACCTTGGCCAGGGATATGTCTGAGCAAGAACACATGAGATATTCCTCTCATGATGTCGAGAGTGGATGATCCTCTATCGACACTCAATAGCCCTCGTAAGGTCGACTACCACTCCCAATGACCAACTGTACTAGATCTGGGACAGTCAAACCTATAAGTCTGGTATCAAAGAGTGGAGCACTCATACAGGACATCCTTGGTGTCTCAAGTCTAAGGATCAGATACACCACTAGGACTACGGAATCGCTGTCTGACAATAAGGCATCATCAACCATCCAGCATTTCGTAAGCGGATCAATCAGTGAACTCATTCTCCAATGAGCACCTGTACTGTATCTCTAGTGTCCTTACACAAGCAGCTATGAGACCAGCTGCATCCATCATATGGACGAGTATACAGTACACCAGTCTATCCGGTTATCACGATGTCCCTCTCGAGTAACCTGTGACCGGGATTATTTAGGATCTGTGTTTAAAGGTGAATCGATCTCATTATCGTGATCTCATCACAATCCGATTTCCATTGCACAAATCCAAGGACATCACAATATATATATATATATATATATATATATATATATATATATATATATATATATATATATATATATATATATATATATATATATATATATATATATATATATATATATGCAATAGTTATAAAGTGATATATGCCAAAATATAATAAGCAAAAATATTCTGTATCAAGTCATACGTGCCATCACTCACGTGATTGGCTTGTTGGGCACCTTTGACTAGCAATCTCCCACTTGACCTAAAGACAATCACCTATGTTTCTGATCCCCATCAGACCCTTGTGACGCTCAAAGACAATCTGAGACAATGGCTTTGTCAGTGGATCTGCAATGTTATCTTCAGATGGAACACTTTCCACTACTATATCTCCTCGGGTTACGATCTCTTTGATATGCTGGAACCTCCTCAGAACACTTCTGATGAGACCCGGGTTCCCTTATTTGAGTAATCGCCCCATAGTTGTCGCAATATAAGGAGATCAGCTCCTCGCTACCCAGAACGACTCCCAAATCTGTGATGAACTTCTTTACCCAGATTCCCTCCTTTGTTGCATCTGATGCAGCAATGTACTCTGCCTCTGTGGTCGAGTCAGCAGTAGTATCTTGCTTGGAACTCTTCCAGCACACTGCTCCTCCATTCAAGATGTACACACACCCTGAATTTGCCTTGCTATCATCGACATCAGACTGAAAACTTGAGTCTGTGTAGCCTTTAACCTTAAGGCTACTACCTCCATATACTAGTAAAATATCTTTAGTCATTCTCAAGTACTTAAGGATACACTTTATTGCTTTCCAGTACTCCAAGCCTGGATCCGCCTGATACCTGCTCGTGACACTCAGAGCATACATTATATCAGGTCTAGTACATAGCATGACATATATGATAGACCCTATTGCTGACGCATAAGGTATCATATCCATGTTCGCCCTTTCTTCTGGAGTCTTTGGGGACATACTCGTAGAAAGCGATATCCCATGTCTCATTGGTATGAGACCTCTCTTGGAATTTTCCATGCCAAACCTTTTGACAATGGTTTCTATGTACTTAGACTGGGACAAGCCAAGCATCCTCTTGGATCTATCTCTATATATTCGAATCCCCAAAATATAGGATGCTTCCCCTAAGTCCTTCATGGAGAAATGTCTAAATAACCAAGCTTTTACTGTGGATAGCATTCCTACGTCATTCCCAATGATCAGGATGTCATCCACATATAACACCAAAAAGGTGATAGCGCTCCCACTTACCTTCCTGTACACACAAGGCTCATCTTCGTTCTTAATGAAGTCATAAGATCTGATTGCCTCATCAAATCTTATGTTCCATCTTCGGGAAGCTTGCTTTAGTCCATAAATGGATCTAAGCAACCTACACACCTTATCTGGGCAGTTCTTGAACATGAATCCCTCAGGTTGCATCATATACACCTCCTCCTCGAGGTTCCCATTGAGTAATGCAGTTTTCACATCCATCTGCTAGATCTCATAATCATAGTGTGTTGCAATAGCCGATAGAATTCTGATGGAATTTAACATTGCTACGGGTGAGAAGGTTTCGTCGTAGTCAACACTTTGCCTTTGACGATACCCTTTAGCCACTAGCCTTGCTTTATAGGTCTCTACCTTTCCATCTACTCTGATCTTTTTCTTAAAGATCCACTTGCAACCGATGGGTACAATACCTTCGGGCGTATCAACTAGGTTCCAAACCTTGTTGGAGTACATAGAATCCATCTTAGAATTCATGACTTCTTGCCACTTCCCGGAGTCTATACTCATAATAGCCTCCTCGTAGGTCTGAGGATCAATATCCTCAACATCCTCTCCTCTAATATGTGCCACATATCTCTTAGGAGGATATGATACTCTATCAGACTTACGTAAAGTTGAAACTTGTGTATTAGGTACCTAAATAGACTCGGGCTGTAGAGTGGTGCTTGAGCTTGGTTCTCTAACCTTGCTAACTCTATCATTCTCCCACTATCTCCGCCAAGAATGTATTCCTTCTCAAGGAACACTTCTCTCTTAGCTACAAAGACCTTTTGGTCCTCGAGATGATAGAAATAATACCCACAAGTTTCCTTGGGGTATCTCACAAATTTGCATCGCTTTGTACTGATTCTAACTTATCGGGGTTGTGTCTTTTAACGTGGGCAGGACATCCCCAAATCTTAACAACCTTAAGATCAGGCTTCTTCCCTTTCCATATCTCATATGGTGTAGACACTACCGACTTAGTTGGAACTCTGTTCATAAGGTAAGCTGCGGTCCTTAGGGCATATCTCTAGAATAAGATGGGTAGGCCAGCAAAACTCATCATGGACCGTACCATATCTAATAGCGTACGATTCCTCCTTCCAGAGACACCATTAGGCTTAGGTGTATAAGGAGGTGTCCATTGGGATAATATCCCATGGTCCTTGAGGAACTGAGTAAATTATGTACTTAAGTACCCACCTCCTCAATCTGATCGAAGAATTTTGATACTCTTTCCAATCTGGTTCTGCTAGTCATAGGTGCCCAACAAGCCAATCACGTGAGTGATGGCACGTGTGACTTGATACAGAATCTTTTTGCTTATTAAATTTTGGCGTATATCACTTTATAACTATTGCATAAATGCATATATATATTGTGATGTCCTTGGATTTGTGCAATGGGAATCGGATCGTGATGAGATCACGATAATGAGATCGATTCACCTTTAAACACATATCCTAAATAATCCCGGTCATAGGTTACTCGAGAGGGACATCGTGATAACCGGATAGACTGGTGTGCTGTATACCCGTCCATATGATGGATGCAGTTGGTCTCATAGCTGCTCGTGTAGGGACACTAGGGATACAGTACAGGTGCTCATTGGAGAATGAGTTCACTGATTGATCCGCTTACGGAATGCTGGATGGTTGATGATGCCTTATTGTCAGATAGCGATTTCATAGTCCTAGTGGTGTATCTGGTCCTTAGACTTGAGACACCAAGGATGTCCTGTATGAGTGTTCCACTCTTTGATACCAGACTTATAGGTTTGGTTGTCCCAGATCTAGTACAACTGGTCATTGGGAGTGGTAGTCGACCTTACGAGGGCTATTGAGTGTCAACAGAGGATCATCCACTCTCGGCGTCATGAGAGGAATATCCCATGTGTTCTTACTCAGACAAATCCCTGGCCAGGGTCATTCGGGTTGAGAGAGAAAGAGTTCTCCGGGAGAATCCGATTAGAGCGAGACTTGAGTAGAAACCGTATGGGTCTGACAGCACCATGCTCGATATACGATCTTTGGGATATTAGATGAATGATGGACTATAGGTACATGGTAACTAAGGACAGACAGGTCCAATGGATTGGATTCCCCTGTATCGTCTGGGGACTACGGCGTAGTGGCCTAGTACGTCCGTAGTCGATGAGTCGAGTGAATTATTACAGAGATAATAATTCACTGAGTTAGAAGGAGTTCTAACAGGTATGACTCACGACCAGCTCGATATTGGGCCTAGAGGGTCACACACATATGGTAGGCATTGCGATGAGTAGAGGTTCGGATATGAGATATTCGACGGAGCCCTTGTCTTATTGAATGCAGATCCAATACCCACTAGGGAAGGACCCATTAGGGTTTGACACGGGATCTCTATAAATAGGAGGGATCCATAGCCTCATAGGCTAGAGTCTTTGCTTGCCCTTCATATTCTCCTCTCCCTCTCCACCTCAGAGTAGGCCTGGAGTTTTGAGGAGCGTCGTCGCAACCCTACTGTGTGGATCACCGCTAGAGAGGTGGACGCTTGACCTCCTTCACCCTCTCCTAAGGATCTGCAAGGAAACAGGGATATACGATCTCCCTAGGTAACACAATCTCTATACGCAGTTTTGTGTTTTGCGGATTTTTGCGCACCAATCTTCGCACGACGACGAACATCTTTTTGGGAATCGGGGATTTTTGTTTTCTTGTTCTTCCGCTGCGCATATGATGTCGCCCCCCATGATTTCCCAACAGGTTCTCCACCTCATTCTTATACTCTGAATTTGTCAAAAGCCTTAGACTTGTACTTCATTAAGTACACATATCCATACCTTGAGAAATCATCAGTAAAGGTAATGAAGTAGGAGTAACCACCAATGGCATGAGTTAACATAGGTCCACATACATCACTATGTATGAGTTCCAACAGCTTAGTTGTTCTCTCTCCAGTTCCACTAAATGGAGAGTTGGTCAGTTTTCCACGAAGGCAAGGCTCGCAAGTTGCATATGACACATAGTCGAATGGATCTAAATATCGATCATTTAGCAAAATTTGAATCCTTCTTTCATGGATGTGACACAGCCTACAATGCCACAGGTATGCACTGTTCATCTCATCTCATTTCCTCTTAGACACTTACATTCATGATATGTGGAGTAGTGTCTAGCATAAACAAACCATTATGCAATATTCCTCTCGCCAATCTCCCCTCGACTTTGCTAGAATTTACAATAAATTGTAGATGTGATAAGTAATACTGGTATCCAATACCAATGCACTATCACAAAAATCTGACAATTGGAGATTGATCATGAATGTACCTGAAGCTTCTCCAAGCTTCTATTTCACCCTCTCTGCAAGGTACTCTTTGCAGTTCCTCTTCCAGTGCCCATCTTTACCAAAATGGAAGCACTGGCCTTTATCCTTTGCTGGGTCTTTCTTAGCAACCTTTGCTTTACCTAGTCTGCCCTTGCCCTTTCCCTTCTTAAGGGACCTTTTTGCTTTCCTTTTCTTTCTAGTCTCACCAGTGTAGAGAACTGGCTTCTCTTTCTTAATAGTACTCTCTACCTCCCTCAACATATTGAGGAGCTCTAGGAGAGTCACCTTAAGCTTGTTCATATTAAAATTCATTATGAACTTTGAAAATGAATCTGGTATGGACTGAAGCACAATGTCCATACACAAGTTATCCTTTAGGACCATTTCTAGACCTGTGAGTTTTTCTATCCACTCAATCATCTTTAGGACATGGTCCTGAACTGGTATCCCCTTAGTCATCCTAGTGCGGAAGAGGCTCTTGGATATCTCATATCGTTGAGTCCTTCCCTGTTCCTTAAACAATTTACGGACATGTAGGAGAATGGATCTGGCATCCATCTTTTCATGTTGTCTCTGTAACTCAGGAGTCATAGAGCCCAACATATAGCACTGAGCAAGAGTGGAGTCATCAATGTACTTCACATAACAAGAGATCTCATCCTCGCTTGCCCCTTCTTCGGGCGCAGGCATCACTGTATCAAGAACGTACATAATTTTCTCCGTTGTGAAAATAATTCTCAAGTTATGGAGCCAATCTATATAATTTAGACCAGTGAGGCGGTTGACATCAAGTATGCCACGTAAGGGATTTGAAAGCGACATTTTCTAAAAATAAAGATGCAGCAGAAATGAATAACATGCAGATTTTGCAAGAAATAAACTATCAATATATGAACTTCTATCTTAATATGCTTCCACTATTTTACTAACGAGTCACGCGACACCCTCAGCACGTGAAACGGAAGTCTCCGGCAGACTTCTAGTGGGGATCAGGATCCAATCAACATCTTAGTGTAACCTCGAGGGACTCGACCAATCACACTAAGCCTAAAAGGTAGGCAACTCTTGCCGATCACAACTCATTGTGATTCCCGTCCTGTTCGGCCTCCGAATCACCATGGCCTCGAGGGACTCGACCAAGCATGATGCTCGGTTAAGTCAACACCTTCGTTACAAGATGAGTCTGATTTGATGATATACCCTCGAGGGACTCGACCAAGCATACCATGCCCTCAGGTCACCGATGACATCTCTATGCCGTAAGCAAGATAGCGAATCGCGATATAGGTGAGTCTCGAGGGACTCGACCAACTCAACCTACACTGGGAATCGATTCTTATTTATAACGATGGAAGGCCACGTGAGTCAATCTAATTGCCTCACGTTTATCGACTTAATATTATCGAGAGTGATGTTTCTATGATTTGGTCTCCTAATATGATATGTCACACATATATATATTTAATATATATCTACATCGCTTGCAAATATATATACATATCTAGTATGTGTATAAACAATCACACCATATGATCATGGATCACAACCTAATGTGATTAGGCCCGAGCCAGTAGGCCTAATCACTCACATCAAGATCTATATGTGCAACGGTGCATCTTCATGCCCTGTGATCGTCCATCTCGTCATCGTTGGTTCCGTCGACATCTTGATGCATCTTCATGCATCGCGATCGTCCGTCTCGTGGGTCCCGCTATCGCATCCACGCTCCCGCTGTGCCTCCTCATGTGATTACAACTTAATCATATACACACAGGCCCGACAATAAACGAAAAATATAACGGAGGTTCGTAGACCTCAATAATAATAATCACAAGTACACACATCACACGGTCCATGATCATCCGTCTACACATCATACATCACATGTATTAATTAGTATTTTATGAAATCAAGGACATATAAGGAATTTCTGAATTCATAGGGGTATTTTCATAATTTGGACAAAAGACAAAAACTAGAAATTTTCAAATTCCGAGGGGCAAAACTATCTTTTGCCCAGAAAACCCTAATGCGCCTACCGCCGCCGCCACCCTGCTGGCGGCGGCATGTGCGGCGGGGCGGGGGCGTCGCCCCTGTAGGTGGGTGCCACCGTGGGTTGGCGCCCCTGCGGGTGGTGCTGCCCCCGCTTGCGGTTCTACCGATAGGGCAACGCCCGCAGGCGGTGCTGCCCCTGCAGGTTGCGCTGTCGCCTCCGCGGGCGATTCTGCCCGCGGGGCAACGCCCGCAGGCGGTGCTGTCCCATCGGGCGACCGCCCTTGTGGGGGGGTTCGCCCGTGGGAGCAGCGGCGGCAAGCGCCGCTGCCCTGTGGCGCCTCACCCCGCGGGAGAAGCGACCGCAGGCACCTTTGCCCGCGGGCTGCCAGCCCCGTCGGACGCAAGCCTGCTGCAAGCAGGTCGTTGCCCGGTTGCTTGCCTGTGCTGCCTGTGTTGTCGGTCGGCTGTTGCAAGTAGACGTAGCCCCTGTGCTGCTTGCCTGCGACTGCGCATGCAGATCAAGGGCAGCAACTGCTTGCCTTTCTCGTTTTTGCGTCAACTTTGACGTCAAAAGTTTTTCCTAAACACAACACACTGTCATGGACAAACTTCTAAACAGGATGTTTGATGTAATATTTATGTATATCCATGTCTTTTGTGTATGTTCATGTTTTGTACAACATATAAAGGGACGACCAAAGGCTTAATAGTCTCGTTTTAGTTAGGTTGGTGGTCATTTTAGGCTTGTAAATAAAGGTTGTGTCATGTGGACACGTGTGAGAGATTTTCGGTCTATAATGGACCATTTTACCCTTTATTGTGCAACTATTCAGAGCTTATAAAGTCTGTTTGTAATTTGCATTATCTATGAAGTGTTTTCGGAGATGATTGCTTATGGATCCCGAATGAGCCATTTTTTCTAACCCGTTCTCTCTTTTGTGGGTCCTAAGGGACATGGGAGGCTTCGGGGAGGCTGACCTTTGCGGATGGACATGCAAGGGTGCTGCACGACTTAGGCAAAACCAGCTAAGTCCGTGACAGATGGTATCAGAGCGGGACAAGCACTCATAGAAACACCTAGCATGCAAACGTGGGAGACCTAGTGGGGCTGCGTTGAGGGCAGTCAGCACACGCGCGACCGTTTGGGGGAAAACGGGCATGGAGATGTAGGGAAAAGGAGTCGCTCGGAGGAGCGAGCATATGACATTGGCATTCAGAGGAATGGCCAACCCTTCGCGAAAGAGGTACCACAAGAACAGGCAAGCTTGGAAGAATGTAGAGTGCACAAAGGTTGGGATGGTAGAGTTTGAGCTACGGCCCAACGTTGACAACTATACTTTATGGTGCTCAAGACAAGCGAGGTGCTTGGTAAAGGATGAGACCATGCAAGGTGGAATGAGTTTCTCAATGATCAAAAGAGTCATGCAAAGCTCATAGAGGTGAGGGGAATTGCTAACTTGAAGAATTTGGTACTCATGCATGGGCTTGTATGCGGACGATAGAATGTTCGTGGCCATCCCAAGGCGACCGAAACTCGGCGCCATGGAGCATTGAAACTTTCTCTTCGGCATGGGAATGATACGTCCGTAGGAGGCTGAAGGGTGCAACGAGTTCATAGCTGCTCGTGTATGGACACTAGGGATACAGTACATGTGCTCATTGGAGAATGAGTTCACTGATTGATCCGCTTACGGAATGTTGGATGGTTAATGATGCCTTATTGTCTGACAACGATTCCGTAGTCCTAGTGGTGTATCTGGTCCTTAGACTTGAGACACGAAGAATGTCCTGTATGATTGCTCCACTCTTTGATACCAGACTTATAGGTTTGGTTGTCCCAGATCTAGTACAGTTGGTCATTAAGAGTGGTAGTCGACCTTACGAGGGCTATTGAGTGTCGATAGAGGATCATCCACTCTCGGCGTCATGAGAGGAATATCCCATGTGTTCTTGCTTAAACAAATCCCTGGCCAGGGTCATTCGGATTGAGAGAGAAAGGTTTCTCCGGGAGAATCCGATTAGAGCGAGACTCGAGTAGAAACCGTATGGGTCTGACAGTACCATGCTCGATATACGGTCTCTGGGATATTAGATGGATGAGGGACTATAGGTACATGGTAACTGAGGACAGACATGTCCAATGGATTGGATTCTCTTGTATCATCTGGGGACTACGGCGTAGTGGCCTAGTACGTCCATAGTCGATGAGTCGAGTGAATTATTACAGAGATAATAATTCACTGAGTTAGAAGGAGTTCTGACAGGTATGACTCACGGCCAACTCGATATTGGGCCTAGAGGGTCACACACATATGGTAGGCATTGCGATGAGTAGAGGTTCGGATATGAGATATCCGATGGAGCCCTTATCTTATTGGATGCAGATTCAATACCCACTAGGGGAGGACCCATTAGGGTTTGACAAGGGACCTCTATAAATAGGAGGGATTCAGAGCCTCATAGGCTAGAGCCTTTGCTTGCCTCTCCTATTCTCCTCCCCCTCTCCACCTCAAAGTAGGCCTGGAGTTTTGAGGAGCGTCGTCGCAGCCCTACTGTGTGGATCACCGCTAGAGAGGAGGACGCTTGACCTCCTTCACCCTCTCTTAAAGATCTGTAAAGAAATAGGGATATACGATCTCCCTAGGTAACACAATCTACTCTATACGCAGTTTTAAGTTTTGTGGATTTTGTGCACCAATCTTCGTACGACGACGAACATCTCTTTGGGAATCGGGGATTTTGTTTTCTTGTTCTTCCGCTGTGCATATGATGTGGCCCCAAGATTTCCCAATAGCACGTGCCTCCTCCAGTTTCCGAGCGAGGCTTGCCGCCTCATCACGGGCCAGACGAGCCTCAGTTCGAGTCACCCTCAAGAGCATCTGAAACTCGTTATTTTGATCTTTGGCCGCCTTCACCTCTGATTGGAGGCACGCCGACTCTGCCTCCAGTTCCGAGACGCGTTGCCCAGCCACTCTCGAGATGGAGGAGAGGCGCGTCACTTCCGCCTCTAGATCGGAGGCACGCTGCGCGACCGCAGCAATCGCCTCTAGAGCCGCCCCTGCGCGGACCTCCTCGATTTGCCAACGCAGCTCGGTGTTGCGATCGCTCAAAAGGCCGAGGGCCCGACCCGCATCACGGACACGGTCTATCAACACCGTGGTATAGTGATGACCCTTCCAAGAGAAAGAGTCAGGACAAGTAGCGTTCGGGCATAAGTAGAAAGTCGATAGCAAGATGCTTACCCACAGCAACGACTTAGCAGACTTGCCGAACAAAACGTCCGAGGGCAGGGTGTACAGATCCCGAGCTATGTTGGGATGAAGCACGCCTCGCGCGAAGGAGGCTGCAGCCTGCCCATCAGCCCATACCCGGGTCCCACGGGTTAGGCCCGCCCACCGGGCGACCAACAGGTCGGAGGGTTGGCCCTCCGGGAGTCCGCCCATCACTCGAGCTTGGTAGGGCTCGTCCTGCACTCCCATGGGGAGGTGACACAGGTCGCAGATGGAGGGTTCCCGAGGCGGCTTCCCTGCCACCTCATTGCTCGGGCCAGCTTCACCCCGACCAGGGCCCCATCGCCGACCACGACGGCCCGGTTCAACAACGACCTCCTTGGCCCAAGGTGGCGACATATCCTCTTTCTGGATGCCGATCTTTGATTTCTTCCGGGGCCTATTGGCCTCAAGTTCTACGGGCGCTTCTTTTGTGCCGGCCCCAAGCTCGGCCGTTTGACGCGACGACATGGCCAACGAAGAGCGCCCCCCACGCACAGCAACGAGGTTCACCATCTCTGCACGAAAACACCGACATTGGTCAGAACACCAAAAACGATCCTTAGGAAAACCCTAGCGTTACCCACTATGGGCATACCTCGAGGCGTCGGGCTAAGACCTGCTAGTCATAGGTGCCCAGCAAGCCAATCACGTGAGTGATGGCACGTGTGACTTATACAGAATCTTTTTGCTTATTATATTTTGGCATATATCACTTTATAACTATTACATATATGCATATATATTGTGATGTCCTTGGATTTGTGTAATGGGAATCGGATCGTGATGAGATCACGATAATGAGATCAATTCATCTTTAAACACAGATCCTAAATAATCCCAGTCACAGGCTACTCGAGAGGGACATCGTGATAACCGAACAGACTAGTGTGTTGTATACCCGTCCATATGATGGATGCAGCTGGTCTCATAGCTGCTCGTGTAGGGACACTAGGGATACAGTACAAGTGCTCATTGGAGAATGAGTTCACTGATTGATCCGCTTACGGAATGCTGGATGGTTGATGATGCCTTATTGTCAGACAGCGATTTCGTAGTCCTAGTGGTGTATCTGGTCCTTAGACTTGAGACACCAAAGATGTCCTGTATGAGTGCTCCACTCTTTGATACCAGACTTATAGGTTTGGTTATCCCAGATCTAGTACAGCTAGTCATTGGAAGTGGTAGTCGACCTTACGAGGGCTATTGAGTGTCGATAGAGGATCATCCACTCTTAACATTATGAGAGGAATATCCCATGTGTTCTTGCTTAGACAAATCCCTGGCCAGGGTCATTCGGGTTGAGAGAGAAAGGTTTCTCTGGGAGAATCCAATTAGAGCGAGACTCGAGTAGAAACCGTATCGGTCTGACAGCACCATGCTCGATATACAGTCTCTGGGATATTAGATGGATGAGGGACTATAGGTACACGATAACTGAGGATAGACAGGTCCAATGGATTGGATTCCCTTGTATCGTCTGGGGACTATGGCATAGTGGCCTAGTACGTCCGTAGTCGATGAGTCGAGTGAATTATTACAGAGATAATAATTCACTGAGTTAGAAGGAGTTCTGATAGGTATGACTCACGGCCAGCTCGATATTGGGCCTAAAGGGTCACACACATATGGTAGGCTTTGCGATGAGTAGAGGTTCGGATATGAGATATCCGATGGAGCCCTTGTCTTATTGGATGCAGATCCATACCCACTAGGGGAGGACCCATTAGGGTTTGACAAGGGACCTCTATAAATATGAGGGATTCAGAGCCTCATAGGCTAGAGTTTTTGCTTGCCTCTCCTATTCTCCTCCCCCTCTCCACCTCAGAGTAGGCCAGGAGTTTTGAGGAGCGTCGTTGCAGCCCTGGTGTGTGGATCACCGCTAAAGAGGAGGACGCTTGACCTCCTTCACCCTCTCCTAAAGATCTATGAGGAAACAGGGATATACGATCTCCCTAGGTAACATAATCTACTCTATACGCAGTTTTAAGTTTCACAGATTTTACGCACCAATCTTCGCACGACGACGAACATCTCTTTGGGAATCTGGGATTTTGTTTTCTTGTTCTTCCGCTACGCATGTGATGTCGCCCCCAAGATTTCCCAATAAGACTCGCCTTGACCAGCCACCCCTCGATCATTTCCTGGATAAACCTGGAGGCTGGGAGAATCTATTTGAGCCGTCGAAGGTCCCTGTGCTCCTCATCGTTCAGGGACGGGGCGGTGTTGTCAATCACGCGCGCCGCCCACCGGAGCCCAAAGCTCCAGTCCTCCAAACGGCAGACAAAAAAGAAACGCCCCTTCCATCCCATATTACTGGAAGGAGCCCCGCTAACCCGGAAGCCCGCTCGGGCGGACATATAGTAACCCCCCGACCCCTTGGAAAGGCGAAAACAGGAGAGGAAGAGGGGCCGAGTCGGGGTAATGTTGGCGTAGTGGCACTCCCCTAAGAACGCCACCAGATAGCGCTAGGAGTTTGGTGCCATCTGTGACGGGGAAATACGCCACCACGAAATGCAAGAGGTGATGAGGGAAGCAATGAGAGGCGTAGCCCGGCCTCGAAGGCATCTAAAGTCAGGGCGAAACCCTTTAGGATAGGGTCGTACGCCCGCTACCCCGACTCAGGGGCAGTAAGCACAAACTTCTCCAGGATACCATAACGGCCCCGGAGGTAACCAAGGGATGACTCGCTCACGGTAGAGTCGAGGTCGTGTGGCCACATTAAGGCTTCGAGGGCCCTAGCTGCTTTTTCATCGGATGACGAGTTGGGCCTCGGTGGCAATATTCTCTCTCCAGCATTACCGGAGGTGGATGGTGAAGAAGGCAGAGGCAAGGAAGAAGGGGAAGCCATCCTCACCGACCTTAGGAAAGAACAGCAGGATAGCCTATTCAGACGGAGCAACACAGTCCGAAGAAGCAACTAGGCGAATGCAAGTAACAAGACGTGCAGGAAGCCAACGATACGCTATTTATAGGCCAAATCCCACCAAAACGGTGACCCTTCCTCTCCTGAAGCATATTGCGATAGGCAAACCAAACGTCACTTCGCCATAAATACGGCCTGACGTGGCAGCCAACCGGCGCGCGGTGCGAATGCTGAAGCGTTGATATTATCGGCCTCGAAAACCAGCGACTCTCGAAAGTGACGGTCCCCTGGGCTTCCCTATGAGGGAAGTGACCTGGCCACCTGCACCCGCACGCCACTAAGCAATGAACTGCTAATCAAAACCAAGTTGCGCCTCGACTGCGTGTTGCTCGAGACTACACCTGTGCGGCCTGGCCGCCTGCGCCATGCTCCTCGGCCACGTGTTGCCCGAGACCACGCCTGCGCGGCCTACCCGCCTGCGCTGTGCTCCTCGGCTGCATGTTGCCCGAGACCACGCCTGCGCGGCCAGCCCACCTGTGCCGTGCTCCTCGACCGCATGTTGCCCAAGACCACGCTTGAGCAGCCAGCCCGCCTGCACCGTGCTCCTCGGCCGCATGTTGCCCGAGACCACGCTTGTGCGGCCTGTCCGCCTGCGCCGTGCTCCTCCGTCGCGTGTTGCTCGAGACCACGCCTGCGCGGCCTACCTGCCTACGCCGTGCTCCTCGGCCGCATGTTACCCGAGACCATGCCTACGCGGCTTGCCCGCCTGCGCCGTGCTCCTCGGCTGCGTGTTGCCCGAGACCACACCTGCGTGGCCAGCCCGCCTGCGCCGTGCTCCTCGGTTGCATGTTGCCCGAGACCATGCCTGCGCGACCTGCCCGCCTACGCCATGCTCTTCGGTCGCGTGTTACCCGAGACCACACCTGCACGGCCCGCCCGCTTGCGCAATGCTCCTCGGCCGCATGTTGCCCGAGACCACACCTGTGCGACCTGCCCGCCTGTGTCGTGCTCCTCGGCTGCGTGTCGCCTAAGACCAAGCCTGCATAGCCAGCCCGCCTGCGTCGTGCTCCTCGGCCGCATGTTGCCTGAGACCACGCCTGCGCGGCCTACCTGCCTGCGTCATGCTTCTCGGCCGCATGTTGCCCAAGACCATGCCTGCCCGCTTGCACCATGCTCCTCGGCTGCGTGTTGCCCGAGACCACGCCTGCGCGGCCAGCCCACCTGCGCCGTGCTCCTCGGCCGCATGTTGCCCGAGACCACGCTTGCGCGGCCTGCCCACCTGCGTCGTGCTCCTCGATTGTGTGTTGCCTGAGACCACGCCTGCACGGCCAGCTCGCCTACGCTGTGCTCCTCGGCCGCATGTTCCCCGATACCACGCTTGCGTGGCCTGCCCGCCCACGCCGTGCTCCTCGGTTGCGTGTTGCCCGAGACCACGCCTGCGTCATGCCCCTCGGCTACATGTCGCCCGAGATCACAGCCTCTGCTCGGCCTACTCGACTGAGTTGTGCTCCTCAGTCACGCACTACTCAGGGTCACCGCTGCATATCCAACTCTCCTTAGTTACTAAACTCCACGATTCCCACACCCCTGGCAACGGACCGACAAACGCCCGACAGATACAGTTTCTCAAAGCCGAAGCCATGCCTCGGAACCCCATTACAACAACCGACGCATAGCTTCCTTCGGGGGGGGGGGAATATGATGAGGGTAATAATTGCGATAAGACTCGCGTGACATCAGCTGCCCCAGATGACGCCTCACACCTCTGTTGACCTGATGAGGCACCTGGTCAAAGTGGACCGGAACGCCTACTAAGGTACATTAACGCCCTGCTCAGGCTCGATCCCCCATGCCATACCAACGACGATGTCAGACGCTACCAAAAGTACGATCCTGCTCCCTGCGGGTAGGCACATCGGGCAACGGTAATTCTCACTATAAAAACCCTCGCGCTCCGAGGAAAAGGGGAGAGGGAGAGACGAAAGGCACACAAGAAGACACAACTTAGCTAAAGAAATCCCCTGCGACTATCCACTAACTTGATCGTCGAAGGGGTCGGGCCGAGCTCCCCGACCCGACCTTTATGCAGGTGCGAAGGCGGAGGTCACCCACTAAACGCAGAGGCGAGGAGTTCTTTTCCGGAGGGAATAGCGACCCCGTCCCGATCGGAACACCGTGATCGGCCACCTCAGTAGTCTCAAGTAACGTCCCAAGGAGATCCCTCATCATCCGGATCCGAACTAAGCCACATCAACCCCAAGGCCACGGCTTAAAGTTGTTTACACCAACATGTGTCAAATTCCTACGTGGAATTGATAATGTTATTCAGTTATTGCTAATTAACCTTATCCCATTTCATCCTTTGCAATACTGCAAATCATAACACCAGTTCATGTCGAGATGGGTTCCTACATTGAGCCGATAACCTTATCGATTGCTAAAACTATATGATTCTTTTTCTAATACTCTTTACGCTTTCAAAATTCATGTTGACCAATTCCTATATTGAGTTGATAACATTATCGATTGTTAAAACTGTGTGTGTTCAATTCTTATGTTGAGCTAATGACGTTATCCTATGATTGCTAATTGACTTTCTCCCATTTCATCCTTTGCAGCACTATGAGTCACAGTATCAGTTTATGTTGAGATGAGTCTCTATATTAAAGTGATAACCATATAGATTGCTAAAACTATATGATTCTTTTTTCGATCTATTTTTCTTTTTCCAAATTCATATTTACCAATTCTTGATAATATATTTTTCTTTTTTAATTTATCTCATTTTTTCAATATATATATATGTATATATATGTATGTATATATATATATATATATATATATATATATATATATATATATATATATATATATGTACTTATATATATATATATGTACATATATATACATATATATATATATACATATATATATATACATACATATATATATATATATATACATACACATATATATATATACATATATATATACATATATATATATATACATATATATATACATATATATATATATACATATATATATACATATATATATATATACATATATATATATATATACATATATATATATATATACATATATATATACATATATATATATATACATATATATATATATACATATATATATATATATATATATATATATACATATATATATATATATATATATATATATACATATATACATATATATATATATATATATATATATATATATATATACATAAATATATACATATATATATACATATTTATATATATTTATATTTATGTATAAATAAAGTGCCTTATTTGGGCCTACCTCAGTGGGATTTTTGTTTAGTGTGAAAGCCCATATGTTGGAGTTGCTAGTAATCATTGCTACGCCACCTTCATCTCACGTAAATGGTAAGTATGAAGCATAACGATGATTTGGCTTTCAGACTTCACACAGTTGTCGTTCTTCTGCAGACAAACATAAGTTGAAGTTGCCAGCAGTAGGTCGTGATTTGCCAACCCATGCAATGAACGATGCACTCCCTCCATGCCATCAAGACCATGATAACGAGAGACATATGTGGTATTCTTCAACCTCGATCATGTTGTTGGCAACTCCCCCGGACAATCTCCGAAGCAATGAAGATTACTCTCTCAACTTTCTCAAAAAGCTAATGAGTAGCCACTAGAGAAGTGCTTATGGTTAATGAGCAGTGGTTGCATCAGTAATGGCGGAGATGGCTTTAGCTTTACCCCTACTCCATAACCAAACCCTAGTAGTAATATACTCCTTTCATCATTCTTCCTTGCACCACCTTCCACTCCCTATAAACTTGCCCTGGAACAAGCACTCCTTCCTCGCTTGCTCCCTACTCGATGAAGATACCAAAAGGGAGACTCCCTCTCTCGCTCATGGCGGTTGTCATCTCTGCCGTCGCGTTCACTGGGTTGATCTTCACCGAGGACCTTCGTGCTCTTACTGGTACATCGATTCTTAAGCTTACAGCTTGTTCTAGAAAGGATGATGCAGTAACCAAGTCTAGTAAGGTGTCTTCAGGTAACCACGTCTTGGGTAGCCACTGCGGATCTCCTAACACTGCACTGTCGTTTTTTTATTTGAGCTGCGTGTGCTTCTTGCTAGAGGAGAGAGACAACATGTCTGTTCTCGACGACGACATCGTTGATGAAGACAAGATCGGATTCAGTGCCAGGGAGTGCAGCGTTTCGGAGGGGAGGTGGGTCTTCAACCGGTCTCAGGAGCCTCTGTACTCCCACCGAAGTTGCCCCTACTTAGATCGGCAAGCACAATGCATGAGGAACGGAAGGCCTGACGACAGCTACCTGTACTGGGTGTGGGAGATGGATGACTGCACGCTGCCAAGGTGAGTGCATCCCCTTCAGACTGTCATCCTTGTTGTCGTCTCTCTGAGAAGCTGTGCTCTTACAGATTCAATGCTGCTGTGGTGCTTGAGAAGCTGAGAGGGAAGAGGCTGATGTTTGTGGGGGACTCACTGCAAAGAGCCCAATGGCAGTCATTCGTCTGCCTCGTGCAAGCTCAGATACCACCAGAACACAAGTCCATGAACCGCAGTCGATCTCTCTCTGTCTTCAGGGCGAAGGTATTCTTCGTTGGCCGTTCAAACCATCAACCAGAATGCAGCAAAAGCTTTTGGTCTGTAACCATTTATGTACTCATGATCGCAAGGAGTACAACGCCACCATCGAGTTCTACTGGGCGCCGTTCCTCGTCAAATCCAACACAGACGGACACATTATCGCTGACACGAGCAAACGAATCATACGAGTAGATTCCATCACCAAGCATGCTCGTCATTGGATCGGCGTCGACATCCTTGTCTTCAATACCTATGTCTGGTGGATGAGCGGCCAACGAATCAAATCCTTGTAAGTAAATGGTCTTCGACTCCGAACAACCCAAGATCGATTCATGTCTTTGTGAGTACTCTGATCAGGTGGGGCTCCTTCGCTAATGGAGAAGAAGGGTTCGAGGAACTGGACGCGGTGGTCGCCTACAGAATCGGCCTCAAGACGTGGGCTAATTGGATTGATTCGACACTAAATCCAAATGCCACAAGAGTCTTCTTCACCACAATGTCCCCCACGCACATGAGGTTCATGGTTATCACCCTGTTTTTGCTCGCTCATGATCACTGGCCATGAACGCTGTCCTTCCGCTTACACTGCAGGAGCGCAGACTGGCACAACAGGAACGGGATCAAGTGCTACAATGAGACGGAGCCCGTCAGGGAAAGAGGATACTGGGGAAGCGGCTCCGATCGAAGAATAATGCAGGTGGTCGCAGGCGTAGTGGGGAGGATGAGAGTCCCGGTGACCTTCCTCAACATAACGCAGCTCTCGGAGCATCGGATCGATGGGCACACCTCGGTCTACACAGAGTTCCAGGGGAAGATCTTGTCGGAGGAGCAGAAGGCGAATCCCCTGCGCTATGCCGACTGCATCCACTGGTGTTTGCCTGGAGTTCCCGATACATGGAACCAACTCCTCTACGCTTATCTGTGAGACGAAGCACCGAGGAAGAGTCCATGTAACCACAACGCTCTTTACCTTGAAGCAAGTGTAGGGAGAGAGGGAAGTCACCAATTATTTGTCAGAGTCCAAAAGTGATCGGGAATTGTTATGTACAATTTATAGCAGATTTCCATCATCATGATTCTTCTGACCATATCAGAAAGCACAAAACCATTGCAAGCTCTATCAAGGTCCAAGAGTCTTCAAGCATGGAGAAAGTGAATGGATGTGTTGCTTGAGGGGGAAGTGGTAGCATAAAAATGTAATCATGCGAAAATTTTTTTGTGAGAATTAAAATTAAATAAAATTAGATTTAACAATATTATGATGTGCACATTTTATTATTGTTTACCTATCTGATATATAAGTGCCTCATCTGCGTCGTCATTAGTCCCTAAAGATCCTATCTATTTACAAGTGAAAGCAAATGGTCTAGAATAAATTATTAGGAGAGTTTCACCCATCAAGATTATCTCCTAAGGAATCCAATTTTAACATAAATTTTTTTCTATTGACTAATAATCATAATCAAAATTCAATCATATCTATAATATATCTTATCTAATTAAATAGGACCACATCTGAAAATGAAACAAATGGAATAATGATAGTACTTGTTATCATCTTAATTAGTAAATGACTCCAACCTAAAACATTACTTAATGTTGCCAAGGCATGTGTTTTTCTTCCTAGTTTTAGCTTTCTCATCCTATCACAAGTAGACAGCAGCAATTACATCATAAAAACCAGATAATAAAGAAACGATAGCACCATAAATCACATCAAGCCAAGCTCATACTACAAAATAATTGAACCAATGCACTAAGGTTTAAAGTATTGGGTGGGGGTGACATTTGGGTAATAGGATTAGACTTTTGCCTTTTAAGGGTGCTTGTGATGGTAGCATATATTCTTTTTCCCTTTTCTTTAAAGAAAGGATTTAATATTCTGTTAAATGATGGTCCAGCAAATCTACCAAAGATCAACAGTGATGTGTGCCTGATTTGTTAGTGCAGCGGTTCTATTAGTACTTGAGCGAAAGAACAAGAATACCAAAATAATGGCAAAATGGCAACATGATTTGATACTCATTATGCATGGAAGCAACAGATGGAGATCATAAACTGGAACCTTATAATTTGCGACAACTAAGAATACATATAATACCTAATTTGCAAGCCCTTAACTATGATTGGATGATGAGAACCAAGTTTTATTTTACCCTCTAAACCGGCATGTCGTTTGGCCAACTGTACAGCCGTTCTCGTATGGATGTGTTGAGTGTCGACATGACAAGGTATACTAATGGCACTGGAAAAAAAAACAAAAATTCCTCAAAATTTACCTAAAAAAAAAACTTAGATTAAGATTTTTTAAGTTAAAATAAATATAAATTTAGTATAATTTTAGTCAAAATATTATAAATTAGAATAAGCAGTGGTATATATCTTTCTTGGACTCGAAGGAGCATCATCCTTGATATTGAATTATCTAGACAGGAATTATTTAAATTATTAGATTTCGAGTTAAACTTTAAGATTCAAATAAATAAAGTGATAAATAGATCGATAGATATACCTATATATATCACCAAAAAGAATGACGGGACTCCATTAACAATGGACTAGGATCCTCAATCTTGTATATCTTTTTATATATCTATATACCAATATGATATGTTTGAAAAACTCAATCCTGAAATTGATTTCATTATTTAATATACTGATACACCGTATATCATTGATGCATTAATGTAGTGATGATCGTAGTTTAAATATCATTCATCACGTCTGAGAGGACTTTAAGGTAAATACAATTATAGCATGTATCAGTGCAAAGGTTAGAGAATATCACAGCTTCTACTTTCGTCACTAATTATCTACTTCATGTCATAAAATTGATCATTGTATTACTACTTGAAGAAGAATGATCAACTATCACTATACTACTATTGGCTGTAAGATTCTCTATAATACAATAGTCGAGAATACGATGAGCTCTGCTTTGTTTCTATGTCGTGTAAGCTCTATGGCATATGTTCAAAATCATCCATTGCATTCCTCTTTGCTATTTGTGTATAAAGTTGACCAACATCTCATCAAGCTTCATGATATGAATCTTGAGTAGCATGCGTAAAATACTGCAGATGAGATCATCAACTCTCTAACATCATTGCTATCGTCGGTTGAGGCACTACTGTCCACGTCGTTGTCATGTCTATGGATCGAGCGAGTTGCTAAAGGTATCTCGTCATACTCCTTAATTCTTCCAAAGGTACTGTTGATGCTATTATCTTTCCTTTGCCTTTGTACGTTGGATAAACAATTTGCTAGTCATAGGTGTCCTATAAGCCAATCACATGAGTAATGACACGTGTGACATGACACATATTCTTTTTGCTTATTATATTTTAGTATTTTATCATTTTATATTGCTTATTGAATATATGCATATATATAGTGATGTTCGTGGATTTGTGCAATAGGAATTAAATCATGATGAGATCACGATAATGAGACTAATTCACATTTAAACACAAACCCTAAATAATTCTAGTCATAGGTTACTCGAGAAGGACATCGAGATAATCGGACAAACTGGTGTATTGTATACCCGTTTATATGATGGAAGCAGTTGGCCTCATGTGGGGACACTAAGGATATAGTACAAGTGCTCATTGGAGAATGAGTTCACAAATTGATCTACTCACGAAATACTGGATGGTTGCTAATACCTTATTGTTAGACAGTGATTCTGTAGTCCTAGTATTATATTTGGTCCTTAGACTTGAGACACCAAAGATGTCTTGTATAAGTACTTCACTCTTTGATATTGGATTTATAGGTTTAGAAGTTACAAATCTGGTACAGTCGGTTATTAGGAGTGGCAACCAACCTTACAAGGGTGTTAGGACTCTAGCTAGGAGAGTCCTAATTGATAAGGACATTCATGTAAAACCTACCTAAGCCGACTCTTATTAAAGAGGTGAAGAGGCCGGCTAGGGTTAGGAGGTTATTTCTTAGAGAAGAATTAGGAGTTGTAAGGGAATAAGAGTCTTAAGTAGGAGTCCTATTAGGAGTTGGTTAGAAGTAGGAGTCTTGAGTAGGAATCCTATTAGGAGTTAGGGTTTAGAAGCCCTATAAATAGCCATGTATTCCTCATCTTTTCATAAGCAATAGATGAATCTTTTCTGCAGCCTTTGAGCAGCAACTTGGAGGGAGGAACCCCTAAAGAGATCAACCCCAAGTTTAGAATCTACAAGGGTTCTATCACCTGGTATCAGAGCAGTGTTCTTGGCATCTCGCTGCCCTTCCACAGCCATTCATCAACCCTCCACAACTATCCAAAGCAATTCCCACAATTGCTTAAAAGATCGTCGTCAAATTCCGCCATCATCTCCACCACCGCGGATCATCCTGTGAATTGCAACAGGTTCTGGTTTCCTACCTTACTACTGCTGCAATTTAGTTATCCCTATCCGAAAATCCAAAAAAAAAAAAATCGTTCCTATATTGCTGTATAAACTTTTCGTCACAAAGTTTTCATCTCTACAACGAAAGATACATTGCAGAATTTCAGCCGCATAGGACTGTTTGTTTGATCTTGATACTATATTTTCTCTGTCATATAAACTAAGATATTACTGTCAATTCCCTCCTCAAATCTCTCAAATTTTTGGTGGAGATTTCGTCGAGAAACCGCTGTTTCTTCGACGATAATTCTGCTCTTACAAGACAACACAATTCTGCAGCAAACTTTTACTGATTTCTATCAAACCTATACATGCCTTTAACCCATCAACAAAAGAGAGATCTTAACATCATAAATTTGGAGTCATATACTATGGCATCTGAGGAGACAATCAATGCTAAATTTGAAGCCTTTGAGGCACGAATGGAGGATAAGATTCGGACTCTCCTTACCGAATTCAGTTTAGGCTGACCACCAAGCCCGAAGAAATCACATCAAGGAGAAAGCTCTAACCAATCACATCATGCCCAAAGAGATGACTTCCAAGAGAGGGGAGGCTCTATGACCGACCCCAGCTATTCACGCATGAGAGTGGACTTCCCTAGATGGGAAGAAGGAGACCCAATTGGTTGGATCTCGCGCGCGAAGCGATATTTTCGGTACCATAAAACTGCGGATGCATCCATGGTGGAAATTACAGCTATACATCTTGAAGGGGATGCCATACAATGGTTTGACTGGTTTGAACACACTTATGGAGTCCTTTCATGGTGACAATTCAAAGAAGGACTACTGATCCGCTTCGGACCAACTTATTACGAGAACATTGACGGATAACTAGCAAAGATCCGACAAACCTCCACCATTCAGGAGTACCAAACCAGGTTTGAAAGGTTATCTAATCAAACTCATGATTGGTCTGAAAAATAGCTATTGGGGACCTTTATTGAGGGCTTAAAGCCAGAGATCCGGGGAGAAGTTAAGGCGCGACAACCATACATGTTTATGGCAGCCATCTCTTTCGCACGACTTCAAGAGGAGCGATTGAACCATGAAGCCCGAAGGACTAGGATCACTCCATGACCTACAATACTAAAGCCCTCAGCCCCCCCTACTATCAACCGAGTCCCTGCACCAAAAAGGTTAACAAGAGAAGAACTTCGGGAGCGATCTACGAAGGGGTTATGTTGGCATTGCGACGAGCCGTGGAGCCGCAAGCATCGTTGTAAAAAAGGTAGACTTCTTATGATTGAACCAGTAAAAAAAGAGGTCATTGAATATCTAGAAGAGAGCCTTGAACATGAAGAAGAAGATATGGAAGAAGAGCCACAGCCGACCGACATTACGGTACATGCACTAGCCGGCTACTCAAACCCGCAAACGATGAAAGTTGGAGGCCTTCTCAAACAACAACCGATCACTGTTCTCAACGACACGGGTAGCACTAATAACTTCCTGAATAGTAAGGTTGCTGCTCGAATGACACTGCATATTGAAGGTTGCAGCAAGTTCGATGTAAAGGTTGCTGACGGCAGAATCCTAAAGTGCGACCAAAGATGCCCGCAGGTGAAACTATTACTGTAAGACCAAGAAATTATCACCGATTTCTTCCTCCTACCAATCGATGACTATGAGGCAATGCTTGGTATAGAATGGCTGACTACACTAGGTGATGTCTCTTGGAACTTTTCTAAATTAATTATGAAATTCTACTGTAAGGGCAAATATATCATCCTACGCGGGAAGCGCGGAAGCAACGTTACCACTGTTTCGACCCAACGAATGGAGAAAGTTTTGCACAAGGTAAATGGTGGCTTTTTGATGCATCTCCAGCCACAACCAAAAGAGAAGAAAATAGAAATTGAAGATCAAAATCTTGCCCAATTGCTTACTGAATTTGCTGACATATTTGTTGAACCTCGCGGTCTTCCTCCTTCTCGGCAACATGACCATCAAATTCCAATCCTTCCGGGCAAGCCACCAGCGAACACTCGACCGTACCAATATCCTCACCTCCAGAAAGATGAAATTGAAAAGATCGTAAAGGAGATGCTTGAAACAGGGGTGATTCGGCCAAGTTGTAGCCCCTATTCCTCACCGGTGCTACTTGTACGCAACAATGACGGAACTTGGCGGATGTGCATCGACTATCGAGCTTTAAATGGCATCACTGTCAAGGACAAGTACCCAATACCAGTGGTGGATGAACTTCTTGATGAATTGAAAGGAGCTCGAGTCTTCACGAAGTTGGACCTCTGATCCGGTTACCACCAAATTCGGGTATGTGACGATGACATTCTAAAAACTGCATTTCGCACACATGATGGCAATTATGAATTCTTGGTAATGCCTTTTGGACTCACTAATGCTCCTTCAACCTTTCAAAGTCTCATGAATGATATTTTTCGGAGCTTTCTTCGTAAATTTGTGCTGGTTTTTTTCGATGATATTCTCGTTTACAGCCCTTCTCTTGAGACTCACTTTCAGCATTTACGGATTGTTTTGACGATCCTTCGGGAGAATATTCTTTTTGTTAAGCAACCAAAATACAGCTTTCTCCAACAAAAAGTAGAGTACCTTGGGCATATAATATCAGAAGAAGGAGTGGCGATAGACCCAACAAAAATTGAGGCAATGCAAGGTTGGCCGAAACCTACAAACGTGAAATTACTGCGGGGGTTCCTTGGACTAACGGGCTACTACCGAAAATTTGTTAAGGACTATGGGAAGATCAGTGCACCACTCACTTCTTTACTGAAAAAAGATGCTTTCCAATGGTCAGACAAAGCCTCTGTTGCCTTCGACAAACTTAAAGCAGCCATGACAACGACGCCGGTGCTTGCGCTACCATATTTCAATAGACCCTTCATCATTGAGGCTGACGCATCTGGAGTCGAAATTGGAGTCGTTCTCATGCAAAATGGTCAACCACTCGCATACACTAGCAATGCATTATCTCCCTCCCATCAAAACATGTCAGTATATGATAAGGAGATGCTCGCCATTGTACACGCAGTAATGAGGTGGAGACCCTACCTGATCGGCCGACGATTTCAAATTAAAACTGATCATAAAAGCCTCAAGTACTTTTTGGAACAAAATATATCATCCCTTGAACAGCAAAAATGGGTAACCAAACTTCTTGGATTTGATTATGAAATTATTTACAAAAAGGGGAAAGAAAACGTTGTTGCAGATGCACTCTCACGGCTACCTGAACAAGCTAAGGTTTCGGCCATCTCCCTTCGTACCACCGGTCTCCTCGAGGACATTAGGGAAGAATGGAAGAAGGATCCAGAGATCAACAACATCATAAAAAAATTAGAGGAAGATCCAAGTGCAATAGCCCACTACACTTGGGATTCGAGGGATCTACGCTACAAAGGTCGCATTGTGCTTATACCTGACTCCCCTTGCATCACAATCATCTTGTATGAAATGCACTCCATACCTTCAGCATGGCACTCTGGATTCCTAAGAACCTACAAAATAGTGAAGCAAAATTTTTATTTGAGAGGGATGAAAAAAATTATTACTGAATATGTGGCACAATGTGATGTATGTCAACAGTATAAGGGTGAACTGTGGCAAATCCAGGGAAGCTAAAACCACTACCCATACCAGACTCAGTGTGGACTGACATCTCCATGGACTTCATTGAAGGGCTGCCATATTCCAAAGGTAAAAGCACAATTCTCGTGGTGGTTGATCGACTTACGAAATATGCTCATTTTTGTGCTGTGAGAAATCCCTACACTACTGCTAGTATTGCCTAGATTTTCATAGAAAATATTGTTAAACTGCATGGGATGCCAAGGTCCATCGTAAGTGATCGTGACAGGATCTTCACTAGTAAATTTTGGACCGAGTTATTTCAGTTACAAGGCACCAAACTCAAGATGAGCATAACGTATCATCCACAAACTGACTACCAAACAGAGGTGGTAAATAGGTGCTTAGAGACGTACCTCCAGTGTTTCGCTAGCGACCGACCAAAAGAGTGGGCGAAATGGCTTCCCTGGGCCGAATGATGGTATAATACTACATATCATTCATCTACAAAATGTGCCCCTTATGAAGCATTGTATGGTCGACCGGCCCCTGTGATTCCAAAGTATATAATTGGCTTGGCCAAGGTAGATCGGGTTGACCAAGAATTGATTGATAGGGACAAACTCTTACAACTGTTAAAAGATAATCTCTCTACCGCTCAAGCCAGAATGGAGCAGCAAGCCGACACACGACGAAGTGAAAGAGAATTTTCAGTGGGAGATTTGGTTTATCTTCGCCTCAACCATACAAGCAACTCTCTATCAATACTCGAGCCTCCATGAAGCTATCCCCACGTTTTTATGGGCCCTATCAAATCACAGAGCGTATTGGAGCCATGGCGTACAGACTTAAATTACTTGAGGATGTCAAAATTCACCTTGTCTTCCACGTATCATGCCTAAAGCCCAACTTGGGAGAACACGAGTCACCCCAGATCCAACTGCCCAACACAACTAAGGATGGAGTTATTCAAGCCCAACCACAAGCCATCCTCGATCGCAGGATCGTGATGCATCACCGACATCCCTCTACTGAAGTACTAGTGCATTGGAATAATCTACCACTTGAAGACGCCGCATGGGAACCATATGAGGAGCTGAAGACCCGATTCCCTGAGTTCATGGAATCTCAACCTTGAGGACAAGACTGATTTGAAGAGGGCGGGTCTGTTAGGACTCTAGCTAGGAGAGTCCTAATTGAGAGGGACATTCATGTAAAACCTACATAAGCCGACTCTTATTAAAGAAGTGAAGAGGCTGGCTAGGGTTAGGAGGTTATTTCTTAGAGAAGAATTAGGAGTTGTAAGGGAATAGGAGTCTTAAGTAGGGGTCCTATTAGGAGTTGGTTAGAAGTAGGAGTCTTAAGTAGGAATCCTATTAGGAGTTAGGGTTTAGAAGCCCTATAAATAGCCATGTGTTCCTCCTCTTTTCATAAGCAATAGATGAATCTTTTCTGCAGCCTTTGAGCAGCAACATGGAGGAAGGAACCCCTATAGAGTTCCAAGGAGGCCGATCCCCTAAAGAGATCAACCCCAAGTTTAGAATCTACAAGGGTTCTATCAAAGGGCTATCGAGTATCGATAAAAGATCATCTACTCTCGGTATTATGAGAGAAATATTCCATGTATTCTTGCTTGAACAAATCCTTAGCCAAGGTCATTCGGATTGAGAGACAAAGAGTTCTTCGAGAGAATCTGATTAAAGCGAGACTCGAGAAGAAACCGTATGGGTCTGATAGCATCATACCTGGTATCTGGTCTCTAAGATATTAGATGGATGAGAGACTATAGGTACAAGATAATTGAGGACAGATATGTCCAAATGATTGGATTCCCTTGTATCATCTGGGGACTATGGTGTAGTGGCATAGAACGTCCGTAGTCGATGAGTCAAGTGAATCATTATGGAGATAATAATTCATTAAGCCAGAAGGAGTTCTGACAGGTATGATTCACGACTAGCTCGATATTGGGCCAAGAGGGTCACACACATATGATAGGTGTTGCGATGAGTAGATGTTCGGATATGAGATATCCATTGGAGCCCCTATCTTATTGGATATCCAATAAGCCCCTGAATTATTGGATCCCATGGATGATATCCAGTAAGAGATAATAATAGATTATTAGGTAGAGACTCACTAATCTAAGAGGCTTGGCTAATTGGATGGAGATCCTGTTGGGAAATCATGGGGGGCGACATCATATGCGCAGCGGAAGAACAAGAAAACAAAAATCCCCGATTCCCAAAAAGATGTTCGTCGTCGTGCGAAGATTGGTGCGAAAAAATCCGCAAAACACAAAACTGCGTATAGAGATTGTGTTACCTAGGGAGATCGTATATCCCTGTTTCCTTGCAAATCCTTAGGAGAGGGTGAAGGAGGTCAAGCGTCCTCCTCTCTAGCGGTGATCCACACAGCAGGGTTGCGACGACGCTCCTCAAGACTCCAAGCCTGCTCTAAGGTGGAGAGGAAGAGGAGAATAGGAAAGGCAAGCAAAGACTCTAGCCTATGAGGCTGTGAATCCCTCCTATTTATAGAGATCCCGTGTCAAACCCTAATGGGTCCTTCCCTAGTGGGTATTGGATCTGCATCCAATAAGACATCAGATATCTCATATCCGAACCTCTACTCATCGCAATGCCTACCATATGTGTGTGACCCTCTAGGCCCAATATCGAGCTGGTCGTGAGTCATACCTGTCAGAACTCCTTCTAACTCAGTGAATTATTATCTTTGTAATAATTCACTCGACTCATCGACTACGGACGTACTAGGCCACTACGCCGTAGTCCCCAGACGATACAGGGGAATCCAATCCATTGGACCTGTCTGTCCTCAGTTACCATGTACCTATAGTCCATCATCCATCCAATATCCCAGAGACCGTATATCGAGCATGGTGCTATCAGACCCATACGGTTTCTACTCGAGTCTCGCTCTAATCAAATTCTCCTGGAGAACTCTTTCTCTCTCAACCCGAATGACCCTGGCCAGGGATTTGTCTGAGCAAGAACACATGGGATATTCCTCTCATGACGCCGAGAGTTGATGCTTCTCTATCGACACTCAATAGCCCTCGTAAGGTCGACTACCACTCCCAATGACCAGCTGTACTAGATCTTGGACAGCCAAACCTATAAGTCTGGTATCAAAGAGTGGAGCACTCATACAGGACATCCTTGGTGTCTCAAGTCTAAGGACCAGATACACCACTAGGACTACGGAATCGCTGTCTGACAATAAGGCATCATCAACCATCCAACATTCTGTAAGCGGATCAATCAGTGAACTCATTCTCCAATGAGCACCTATACTAAATCCCTAGTGTCCCTACATGAGTAGCTATGAGACCAGCTGCATCCATCATATGGACAGGTATACAGCACACCAGTCTATCCGGTTATCATGATGTCCCTTTCGAGTAACCTATGACCGTGATTATTTAGGATATGTGTTTAAAGGTGAATCGATCTCATTATCGTGATCTCATCACGATCCGATTCCCATTGCACAAATCCAAGGACATCACAATATATATGCATTTATGCAATAGTTATAAAGTGATATACGCCAAAATATAATAAGCAAAAAAGATTCTGTATCAAGTCACACGTGCCATCACTCACGTGATTGGCTTGCTGGGCACCTATGACTAGCAGATCCAATACCCAATAGGGTATGATCCATTAGGGGTTAATTGGGGGCTTCTATAAATAGGAGAGAACTAAAGGCTCATAGGTTGAGGCTTCTTAGTAGCCACCTCCTATTCTCCTCTCCCATTCTCCTCCTCTGATAGTAGACTTTGAGAAGCGTCGTTGTAGCCTTGTTGTGTGGATCACTACTAGAGAGGAGGACGCATGACCTCCTTCATCCACTCCTACAAATCTATAGGGATTCAGAGATATACGATCTCCCAAGGTAACACAACTATCTCATACATAGTTTTTTGTGTCGCGGGTTTGGCGCACCAATCTATGCACGACGACGAACACGTATAGGGAAATTTAGGGTTTTTGTTTTTAGTTCTTCCGCTGCACATGTGATGTCTGTTAGGATCGAGAGCACTAAGAGGGGGGGTGAATTAGTGCAGCGGAAATCTTACAGCAATTTAAAAGCTAAAGCTGCGTTCGTCCGATAAAAAATGATTTCGATATAAAAGCATAATCACAGTGCAGTTTGCGTCTAAGCGCAGTTTTGCGTCTAAGCGCAGTTTGCGTCTAAGCGCAGTTTGCGTCTAAGCACAGTTTGCGTCTAAGCGCAGTTTGCGTCTAAACGCAGTTTTACGTCTAAACGCAGTTTTACGTTCAAACGCAGTTTTACGTCAAAACGCAGTTTTACGTCTAAACGCAGTTTTACGTCTAAACGTAGTTTTACGTCTAAACGCAGTTTTGCGTCTAAACGCAGTTTTACGTCTAAACGCAGTTTTACGTCTAAACGCAGTTTTGCGTCTAAACGCAGTTTTACGTCTAAACGTAATTTTACGTCTAAATGTAGTTTTGCGTCTAAAAGCAGTTTTGAACCTTGAAAAGCGTTTTACGTAGAAAGCAATTTGCAGTTATAAATGGAATCCGAATGTAAGCGTAAACTGCAGTGTAAAGATCGTACGAAAACACGATTTACGTTTGAATGCAGATTCTGAAAGATCAGAGCTTAGAAACTCGTTCGTAAAGGCGCAGAGGGCAGTAGCAATGTAGGAGGTTTGCAGTAATGATAAAGTGCTCAAGGTAAAAGCAAACCAGAGATTTAGAGTGGTTCGGTCAGTCTTGACCTACTCCACTTTTGACTTCCTCCTCCGACGAGGTCACCGACGTCAACTAGCTGCCTTCCTTCAATGGGCGAAGGCTAACTGCCCTTTTACAGTTTCTCTCCTTTTGACAGGCTCAGGAGACAACCTTTACAGATCCTTTCTCTCCTCTCTTTACAACTCACGACTTGAAGAACAGAAGGAGGAGAACTTTAGGACTTTACACAAATTTGAGCTCTTAGAATCACTGAAAAGATCAAGAATTCGGTGTGGATCTGTTTCTTTTCAGTGTTGAATGGGTGGGGTATTTATAGGCCCCAACCCAATTCAAATTTGGAGCTCAAAACGATCAAATCCCGGAATTCCGGGATCAGGCGGTTGCACCTCTTGACTGGAGAGGTGGCACCGCCTGGCAGAGCTCGAAGACTGAGCTCAGGCGATTGCACCTCTCTGCCAGAGCTCAGTGGTTGCATCGCCTGGCAGAGCTCGAAGTCTGAGCTCGGTGGTTGCATCACCTGGCAGAGCTCTAAACTGAGCTCAGGCTGATGCACCTCTCTGCCAGAGGTGGTTGCACCTCTCTGCCAGAGCTCGAAGACCGAGCTCAGGCGATGCATCTCCTGCTCAAAGAGGTTGCACCTCTCTGCCAGAGCTCGAAGACCGAGCTCGGTGGTTGCACCTCTTGGCAGAGCTCGAAACTTGAGCTCTGGCGGTGCTACCTCTTGACAGAGGAGGTGGCACCGCCCAGTCTCGCTTGGAGACTGAGCCCTGGGCGGTTGCACCTCTTGGCTGGGGCGGTTGCACCGCCCAGTCCCGCTGGAAGACATGGCCTGGGCGGCTGCACCGCCTGGCTGGGGCGGTTGCACCGCCCAGTCCCGCAGCCCAGGCGGTTGCACCTCCTGGCCTAGGCGGTTGCACCGCCTGGTGCAATCAGGGTCCGAATGGTTCGCTCCATTCGGCCCAATTTGAATCTTTTCAGGGGCCCAATTGCCCCAAGATTAAGCTAATGGGATCACCTCCCATTTTCAAGCTTAATCATCGTGCTAACTACGATTAACTCTAAGACAACTTCTGCAGCTATGCTCCGATGCGTCAATCGCTTCTTCCGGCGAGTTTCCGGCGAACTTCCGTCGATCATCCGATAAACCCTCGGTGATCCTTCTGCAGACATCCGGCATACTCCTGGACTTTGCGACGATCCACTTGGCGAGTTCCGACGAGCTTCGCTTGGCAAGCTTCTGGACTTCTCGGATCTGTTCTCGTTGAACCTCCGACGACCGTCCGAACTTCCGTCGAACTCTCGAACTCCCAACGTGATCATGATCTTGACTCCGGCGCAACACCTGCTGCTTGTCTTACTCTCATCGTAGTTGTTGAATCTCGGATTTTGATGATGAAGTCAATTGTCATATGTTATCTAATCTATGTGTTGAGATAAGTGTGCAGGATTAACTACGATGAGAGTAAGACAAGCAGCAGGTGTTGCGCCGGAGTCAAGATCATGATCACGTTGGGAGTTCGAGAGTTCGACGGAAGTTCGGACGGTCGTCGGAGGTTCAGCGAGAACAGATCCGAGAAGTCCAGAAGCTTGCCAAGCGAAGCTCGTCGGAACTCGCCAAGTGGATCGTCGCAGAGTCCAGGAGTATGCCGGATGTCCGCAGAAGGATCACCGAGGGTTTATCGGATGATCGACGGAAGTTGGCCGGAAACTCGCCGGAAGAAGCGATTGACGCATCGGAGCAAAGCTGCAGAAGTTGTCTTAGAGTTAATCGTAGTTAGCATGATGATTAAGCATGAAAATGGGAGGTGATCCCATTAGCTTAATCTTGGGGCAATTGGGCTCCTGAAAAGATTCAAATTGGGCCGAATGGAGTGAACCATTCGGACCCTGATTGCACCAGGCGGTGCAACCGCCCCAGCCAGGAGGTGCAACCGCCTGGGTTGTGAGGTTGGGAGGTGCAACCGCCCCAGCCAGGAGGTGCAACCGCCAGGGCTGCGAGGCTGGGAGGTGCAACCGCCCCAGCCAAGAGGTGCAACCGCCCAGAGCTCAGTCTTCGAGCTAGACTGGGCGGTGCAACCTCCTCTGTCAAGAGGTAGCACCGCCAGAGCTCAAGTTTCGAGCTCTGCCAGGCGATGCAACCACCGAGCTCAGTCTTCGAGCTCTGGCAGAGAGGTGCATCAGCCTGAGCTCAGTCTCGAGCTCTGCCAGGTGATGCAACCACCAAGCTCAGTCTTCGAGCTCTGGCAGAGAGGTGCATCAGCCTGAGCTCAGTTTCGAGCTCTGCCAGGTGATGCAACCACCGAGCTCAGTTTCGAGCTCTGCCAGGTGATGCAACCACCGAGCTCAGTCTTCGAGCTCTGCCAGGTGATGCAACCATCGAGCTCAGTCTTCGAGCTCTGGCAGAGAGGAGCAATCGCCTGAGCTCAGTCTTCGAGCTCTGCCAGGCGGTGCCACCTCTCCAGTCAAGAGGTGCAACCGCCTGATCCCAGAATTCTGGGATTTGATCGATTTGATCGTTTTGAGCTCGAATTTTGAATTGGGTTGGGGCCTATAAATACCCCACCCATTCAGCACTGAAAAGATACAGACCTACACCGAAATCTTGATCTTTTCTGTGATTCTAAGAGCTCAAAAGTGTTGTAAAGCCTTTAAGTCTCCTCCTTTTGTTCTTCAAGTTTTCAGTTGTAAAGTGAGGAGAGAAAGGTCTGTAAAGGTTGTCTCCTGAGCCTGTCAAAAGGAGAGAAATTGTAAAAGGGCAGTTTGGCCTTCGCCCATTGAAGGAAGGCACCTAGTTGACGTCGGCAACCTCGTCGGTGGAGGAAGCCAAAAGTGGAGTAGGTCAAGGCTGACCGAACCACTCTAAATCTCTGGTTTGCGTTTATTTTCGAGCACTTTATCATTACTGCAAACCTCCCTCATTACTACTGCTCTCTGCGCTTTCACGAACAAGTTCTAAGTGCTGTTCTTCCGAATCTGCATTCAGACGTAAATTCGTATTTTCATACATTACAGTTTACGTTTACGTTTGATTCTGCAGAACTGTCTTCCGTGCTTTTACGAACGAGCTTCTTTGCAGTTTACACTTACATTTTAATCCTATTGATAACTGCAATCTGTCCTCTACGATTTTACGAACGAGTTTCAACATTTAGACGTAAAACTGCATTCAGACGTAAATCGGCTTTCCTCGCTCAATCATCAGATCTCAGTTCACGTTTACGTCTTGATTTCAACTGCATACTGCCTTCTGCGAGTATACAAACAAGTTTCAAAGTTTAGACGTAAATCTGCGTCTAGACGTAAAACTGCGTTTAGACGTAAATCTGCGTTTAGACGTAAATCTGAGTTTAAGACGTAAATCTGAGTTTAGACGTAAATCTGCGTTTAGACGTAAAACTGCGTTTAGACGTAAATCTGCGTTTAGACGTAAATCTGCGTTTAGACGTAAATCTGCGTTTAGACGTAAAACTGTGTTTAGACGTAAATCTGAGTTTAGACGTAAACTGCGCTTAGACGCAAAACTGCGCTTAGACGCAATCTGCGCTTAGACGCAAACTACACTTAGATACAAACTGAGAATTTGCTTTTGCATCATAATAGTTTTTGAACGAACGCAGCTTTTGGTTTTTAATCGCTGTAAGATTTCCGCTGCACTAATTCACCCCCCCCCCCTCTTAGTGCTCTCGATCCTAACAATTGGTATCAGAGCAAGGTTAACTCTCTAAAGGATTAAAACCCAAGAGAGATGGCATACGCCGGAAACCAAGAGGGGCATTCGATTACACGTCCACCCATGTTCAGTGGAATGGACTACACTTACTGGAAGACCCGAATGAGGATCTTTCTTATTTCTATGGATTTTGAACTGTGGAACCTTGTTGAAAACGGATTTTCAAAGTCTTCTCTTCCAATGATCGATTGGAATGAGTTGGAAAAGAAGGCTTTCGCTCTTAATGCAAAGGCTATGAATGCCTTATTTTGCGCACTTGATAAAAACGAGTTTAATCGTGTTTCAACTTGCGAAACTGCTTTTGATATTTGGCACACACTTGAAGTGACCCACGAGGGCACAAGTAGAGTGAAAGAGTCAAAAATCAATCTGTTGCTGCATTCTTTTGAACTTTTCCGAATGAAACCGAGTGAAACCATTGGCGACATGTTTACCCGTTTCACGGATGTCGTCAACGGTCTAAAAGGACTCGGAAAAAGTTTTTCGGATTTTGAACTCGTAAATAAAATACTAAGATCCCTTCCTAAAAGTTGGGATCCTAAAGTCACTGCCATTCAAGAGGCAAAGGATCTGCGCAACTTCCCTCTTGAAGAACTAATCGGGTCATTAATGACCTACGAAATGACTTGCAAAGCTCATGAAGAGCAAGAAGACATCCTTCCAAAGAACAGGAAGGATATGGCACTTAAAACTTCTGAATGCCACTTGAGAGAAAACTCAAGTGATGAGGATTGTGATGATGACTTGGCACTTTTGACAAGAAAGTTTAAGAAATTCTTCAAAAGAAACAAGTTTAAAAACGATGTGAAAAATAAACTTGAACCCAAGAAGGACCAAGTGATCTGCTACGAATGTAAAAAGCCGGGACACTACAAGAGTGATTGTCCCCAAGTCAAGAAAAGAACAACAAAGAAGAAGGCGCTCCAAGCAACATGGGATGATTCGAGCGCATCTGAGGAAGAAGAGTCCAACACCGAGCAAGTTGCTCATTACGCCTTTATGGCCATCGAAGAGGAGGTAACGGATTTATTAGATGCTGATTTATCTTTCGATGAATTATTAAATGCCTTCCATGATTTATTTGATGAATGCAAAGTTATAAATAGAAAATACAAGTTGCTAAAAAAGGTACATGATAATCTTACTTGTGAGTTTGATAAGTTAAAAGTCGAACATCATGATAGTTTAAATTCATGTATCAAATGTCATGATTTAGAAACTATACAAAAAGAAAACTTGCTACTTAAGGACACCTTGAAGAAATTCGAGGTTGGTAGCAAGTCATTAAACATGATCCTTACAAACAAGGGTCATGCTCCCAAAAGAAGTGGGATTGGATTTGTGAGGAGTCCTCACCGAAATCCAACTACCTTTGTAAAAGGCCCCATCTTACATGTTCAACACCAAACCAAGTGCAACTTTTGTTGCAAATCTGGACACAAGACACATTGTTGTCCATTCAAGAAAATAAGTCCAAACAAATTAATTTGGGTTCCTAAAGGAACCATGATAAACTCTATGCAACATGATAGAAAATGTAGATCTATTTATGAGGCACCCAAAAGCAAATGGGTTCCTAAAGATCATCCCTTCCTATAAAAACATTAAAAGTCTAGGCCGGAGCATGAAATAATATTCTACTCCTTGACTCTCAATGGTCATAAACCAAGAATCAAAAAGGAACTCGCAACGCTTAAGTAACAAGTGGAAGTTGTGAAATCACAAATACGATACAACCTTATTAGAAACATATGATATCCAAATTCACATACCCCCCTGATCTTCAAAACCCGTTCATCTACGAATTAATTCTTGTAGAAACTAAATATGTCATGATCTTAAAAGGGATACCAAACAAACATACGTATGCACGTTAAAAGATCTATCTTGATCGTACAAAGAGCTTCTTCCTTAAATAAAAACTCATACGAAATCATGTAACAAACATTAATTGCTCTGAAACTCTCCTCAAGGCAAAGGCTCCCTAATCAAATCATCTTAGGTGCTCACTGGCTGCAGGCGGTGGCACCTCTCCAGCTGGCGGTGGCACCTCCAGCTATCACGGGTTGCCAGAGGTTGCACCGCTCCAGCCAGAGGTGCAACCGCCAGCAGCTCTGCCTTTTAAACCCACACTAGGGCCGGCTAAGGAACCGACCCCAACTCACCCCCATTTCCTCCTCTACTCTTCCAAGTCTCCTCCATTCCCATTTCACTCCTCTAAGCCTTCCAAATACCTCCCATTTCGGAGCAAAACATCAAGAATCCTTCCTTCTCTTGAAGATTTCACAAAGGTACTCTCTAAGAAACTCTTAAATTCTGTTTTGTTCTTCATTTACTTTAGCTTATCATCATCCCTCTAAACAGCAGTAGTTATGGGATCTAGAAGATCCTCAAGGGACAAGGGAAAGAGGAGAGTAGTAGAAGAGTTTGATCTCACTCTTTTTGATTCCAAAAACCATGCTGAAAAATTTCTCTCCTTCGAACTAAGAAGCATCAATAAGGGAAAATACATAGATCTGAATGAACTAAGAGATGTAGAGACTATCCATTGGTTTGCAAACCTAAATCTACTTCCAATTTTGCAGATCAACGAACCCATTTATCCTAGACTAGTTAGATTGTTTTACAACAACATGCAAATAGATGATGAAGAAAGGATGTCAACCTATCTCTTAGGACAACACATCTCAATCACTGATAGATTCATTTGTGATATGATAGGTATTCCCATGAAAAGCATAGGACTTTACTTTAAAGGATCATGGGATGAAAAAAACCATTGAAACATCCTACGTTGAAGCCTTAGGAACAATCCTTGCCAATCCTAACATAGAATCTGTTCCTAAAAGTTGTGAACATCTATTGCCCTTTAACACTAAGATACTTCATCATATCATGACTAGTATAATTCTTCCTAAACAATACCATCATGATGAAGTGAGTCAATTGGAATTAGGAATTATGTACCTAATCATGAAAGGACGTGACATTTGTCTTGGCTATCTGATCCAACAAAACATGTTAGAATTATCTACGAAAGATACGATGCTCCCATATGGTGGAATAATTACTAGAATAATGAAAGCTTACGACATTCAAATACCACTAGAAGAAGAAGTAATGAAAGCAGATAGATTCAGCATAATAAACAAAAATTTACTTCACCGACTAAGATGTCACTATAGAAACGGTAACTGGGTTAGAATGCCTAGAAGAACTGATCCCCCTCAGCCTGAACATGAACCTGAACCAGAGCCGGAAACCCCAGTCTTTAGGAGTACCCAATCTCCTCCGATCTGTCCCTTTGAGGAAACACATCCGGTTGAGCAAACTCACACATCATCCATCGAAGATATCGGGATTCGGATGGACCGATTTGAACAAAGACAAGAACGGCTTGAACTTCGACAAGATCAAATCCTAACCGAGCTGCAGCAAATCCATCGACAATTTGACTCTTTATTTAGGCACTTTAATCTTCCACCTCATGAATAAGCTTGTATGAACATCTGCTGTTTTTGATATGACATGTTGTAAACTCCTTATGTTATTCATGAAGGACTTTGTCTTTATGGTTACCTGATATGCTGTACATATGTTACCCTGATATGGTTATCTTTATTTGTGTAAGCATATTTGCAAACATCTCTTGTTGTTTATCTCGGTTTTTGCACTGAAACTAAAAAGGTTTAAAAGCCTATGCCTTGAAAAATATGAAGCAACATACCAATGTAAGTTGATAAGTCAGCAGTATGACATTGATATGGTTGCTATTGCTAATATGATTGCTATCATGCCATCTATCAAGATATCAAACAAAAATTTGCATCGTACGAGCTGATATCTTACCATGTGATGCAATGCTACACTTGCTGAAATAAAAATCTTGCTATGCAATATGATACAATGCTACACTTGCTGAAATAAAAATCTTGCTATATGATACAATGCTACACTTGCTGAAATAAAAATCTTGCTATGCAATATGATAGAATGCTGCACTTGAAATAATTGTGTTACTACATCAAAAGCTTAACACTCAAGAATCAAACACATTTATATTAGACATCACTTTATACGAGATCATGTCACTAATCATGATGTAACCATAGAGTTTATTGATACCAAACATCAACTGGCTGATATCTTCACAAAACCCCTATGTGAAGAACAATTTGATTACATAAGAAGAGAATTAGGAATGTTAATGTGTCCGAATACTTAAACTAGTTAAAATTATCTTTCGGATGTTATTACTATTACATGCCTTGACAACGCTTGATCAAATAACATGTTGCAAATTATGTGACAAATATTTTTAACCAAATGCATGTAAGAAGTTCATTTTTCGATTTGTATGGGATGTTCCTGTACACTCTTATGAAAACTCTTTGAAAAATGACTTTCCTCCGTCAAGCAACAAACAATAAAGAGATATATGTGTCATGACTTCTTTTATATGCTTGATAATGCTATCATGCTTTTTGTTGATGACAAAGGGGGAGAAATATATGAATTGATAAACACTATGTCATAGCTAAACTGCCATAATCATGTCTATGTCATAGTTGCAAATACTTGAGTGATGCTATAAACAATGTTATGCCATCCTTGCATCACCAAGAGATATGTGAACATGTGCTATAGTTTGCATCATATCTTGATTTGATATTCTATAGAAAATGCAAACTTGCTAGAAAATCTCAAATGTGTGCATCATGTAAAAAGTCCTTCGTAGCTTTATATTATTACATGATGAATAGTTATAAACACTATCATACAAACTTGATGATGTATGTCATGCCTTGACATCATTCTTGAAGAGATACATCATGATGGGCATCATGATGGGAGCATTGATAAGTTTAACTGATCTAACTTATCAATACGTCACTTGAATTCTTAGGTCTTGAATTCAAGGTTGACTTATCTCAACTGTGGCATATAGATAGGGGGAGTTAAGGACAACTCCTTTATCAATTGATTGTCATCATCAAAAAGGGGGAGATTGTTGAATCTCGGATTTTGATGATGAAATCAATTGTCATATGTTATCTAATCTATGTGTTGAGATAAGTGTGCAGGATTAACTACGATGAGAGTAAGACAAGCAGTAGGTGTTGCGCCGGAGTCAAGATCATGATCACGTTGGGAGTTCGAGAGTTCGACGGAAGTTCGGACGGTCGTCGGAGGTTCAGCGAGAACAGATCCGAGAAGTCCAGAAGCTTGCCAAGCGAAGCTCGTCGGAACTCGCCAAGTGGATCGTCGCAAAGTCCAGGAGTATGCCGGATGTCCGCAGAAGGATCACCGAGGGTTTATCGGATGATCGACGGAAGTTGGCCGGAAACTCGTCGGAAGAAGCGATTGACGCATCGGAGCAAAGCTACAGAAGTTGTCTTAGAGTTAATCGTAGTTAGCATGATGATTAAGCATGAAAATGGGAGGTGATCCCATTAGCTTAATCTTGGGGCAATTGGGCCCCTGAAAAGATTCAAATTGGGCCGAATGGAGTGAACCATTCGGACCCTGATTGCACCAGGCGGTGCAACCGCCCCAGCCAGGAGGTGCAACCGCCTGGGCTGTGAGGTTGGGAGGTGCAACCGCCCCAGCCAGGAGGTGCAACCGCCAGGGCTGCGAGGCTGGGAGGTGCAACCGCCCCAGCCAAGAGGTGCAACCGCCCAGAGCTCAGTCTTCGAGCTAGACTGGGCGGTGCAACCTCCTCTGTCAAGAGGTAGCACCGCCAGAGCTCAAGTTTCGAGCTCTGCCAGGCGATGCAACCACCGAGCTCAGTCTTCGAGCTCTGGCAGAGAGGTGCATCAGCCTGAGCTCAGTCTCGAGCTCTGCCAGGTGATGCAACCACCAAGCTCAGTCTTCGAGCTCTGGCAGAGAGGTGCATCAGCCTGAGCTCAGTTTCGAGCTCTGCCAGGTGATGCAACCACCGAGCTCAGTTTCGAGCTCTGCCAGGTGATGCAACCATCGAGCTCAGTCTTCGAGCTCTGGCAAAGAGGAGCAATCGCCTGAGCTCAGTCTTCGAGCTCTGCCAGGCGGTGCCACCTCTCCAGTCAAGAGGTGCAACCGCCTGATCCCAGAATTCTGGGATTTGATCGATTTGATCGTTTTGAGCTCGAATTTTGAATTGGGTTGGGGCCTATAAATACCCCACCCATTCAGCACTGAAAAGATACAGACCTACACCGAAATCTTGATCTTTTCTGTGATTCTAAGAGCTCAAAAGTGTTGTAAAGCCTTTAAGTCTCCTCCTTCTGTTCTTCAAGTTTTCAGTTGTAAAGTGAGGAGAGAAAGGTCTGTAAAGGTTGTCTCCTGAGCCTGTCAAAAGGAGAGAAATTGTAAAAGGGCAGTTTGGCCTTCGCCCATTGAAGGAAGGCACCTAGTTGACGTCGGCAACCTCGTCGGTGGAGGAAGCCAAAAGTGGAGTAGGTCAAGGCTGACCGAACCACTCTAAATCTCTGGTTTGCGTTTATTTTCGAGCACTTTATCATTACTGCAAACCTCCCTCATTACTACTGCTCTCTGCGCTTTCACGAACAAGTTCTAAGTGCTGTTCTTCCGAATCTGCATTCAGACGTAAATTCGTATTTTCATACATTACAGTTTACGTTTACGTTTGATTCTGCAGAACTGTCTTCCGTGCTTTTACGAACGAGCTTCTTTGCAGTTTACACTTACATTTTAATCCTATTGATAACTGCAATCTGTCCTCTACGATTTTACGAACGAGTTTCAACATTTAGACGTAAAACTGCATTCAGACGTAAATCGGCTTTCCTCGCTCAATCATCAGATCTCAGTTCACGTTTACGTCTTGATTTCAACTGCATACTGCCTTCTGCGAGTATACAAACAAGTTTCAAAGTTTAGACGTAAATCTGCGTCTAGACGTAAAACTGCGTTTAGACGTAAATCTGCGTTTAGACGTAAATCTGAGTTTAAGACGTAAATCTGAGTTTAGACGTAAATCTGCGTTTAGACGTAAAACTGCGTTTAGACGTAAATCTGCGTTTAGACGTAAATCTGCGTTTAGACGTAAATCTGCGTTTAGACGTAAAACTGTGTTTAGACGTAAATCTGAGTTTAGACGTAAACTGCGCTTAGACGCAAAACTGCGCTTAGACGCAATCTGCGCTTAGACGCAAACTGCACTTAGATACAAACTGAGAATTTGCTTTTGCATCATAATAGTTTTTGAACGAACGCAGCTTTTGGTTTTTAATCGCTGTAAGATTTCCGCTGCACTAATTCACCCCCCCCCCCTCTTAGTGCTCTCGATCCTAACAGTAGTTAATCCTGCACACTTATCTCAACACATAGATTAGATAACAAATGACAATTGACTTCATCATCAAAATCCGAGATTCAACAATTGACAATTGACTTCATCATCCTGCCGACCACGCAAATTGTTAGGATCGAGAGCACTAAGAGGGGGGGGGGGGTGAATTAGTGCAGCGGAAATCTTACAGCAATTTAAAAGCTAAAGCTACGTTCGTCCGATAAAAAATGATTTCGATATAAAAGCAGAATCACAGTGCAGTTTGCGTCTAAGCGCAGTTTTGCGTCTAAGCGCAGTTTGCGTCTAAGCACAGTTTGCGTCTAAGCGTAGTTTGCGTCTAGACGCAGTTTTACGTCTAAACGCAGTTTTACGTTCAAACATAGTTTTACGTCAAAACGTAGTTTTACGTCTAAACGCAGTTTTACGTCTAAACGCAGTTTTGCGTCTAAACGCAGTTTTACGTCTAAACGCAGTTTTACGTCTAAACGCAGTTTTGCGTCTAAACGCAGTTTTACGTCTAAACGTAATTTTACGTCTAAATGTAGTTTTGCGTCTAAAAGCAGTTTTGAACCTTGAAAAGCGTTTTACGTAGAAAGCAATTTGCAGTTATAAATGGAATCCGAATGTAAGCGTAAACTGCAGTGTGAAGATCGTACGAAAACACGATTTACGTTTGAATGCAGATTCTGAAAGATCAGAGCTTAGAAACTCGTTTGTAAAGGCGCAGAGGGCAGTAGCAATGTAGGAGGTTTGCAGTAATGATAAAGTGCTCAAGGTAAAAGCAAACCAGAGATTTAGAGTGGTTCGGTCAGTCTTGACCTACTCCACTTTTGGCTTCCTCCTCCGACGAGGTCACCGACGTCAACTAGCTGCCTTCCTTCAATGGGCGAAGGCTAACTGCCCTTTTACAGTTTCTCTCCTTTTGACAGGCTCAGGAGACAACCTTTACAGATCCTTTCTCTCCTCTCTTTACAACTCACGACTTGAAGAACAGAAGGAGGAGAACTTTAGGACTTTACACAAATTTGAGCTCTTAGAATCACTGAAAAGATCAAGAATTCGGTGTGGATCTGTTACCTTTCAGTGCTGAATGGGTGGGGTATTTATAGGCCCCAACCCAATTCGAATTTGGAGCTCAAAACGATCAAATCCCGGAATTCCGGGATCAGGCGGTTGCACCTCTTGACTGGAGAGGTGGCACCGCCTGGCAGAGCTCGAAGACTGAGCTCAGGCGATTGCACCTCTCTGCCAGAGCTCGAAGACTGAGCTCAGTGGTTGCATCGCCTGGCAGAGCTCGAAGTCTGAGCTCGGTGGTTGCATCACCTGGCAGAGCTCGAAACTGAGCTCAAGCTGATGCACCTCTCTGCCAGAGGTGGTTGCACCTCTCTGCCAGAGCTCGAAGACCGAGCTCAGGCGATGCATCTCCTGTCCAAAGAGGTTGCACCTCTCTGCCAGAGCTCGAAGACCGAGCTCGGTGGTTGCACCTCTTGGCAGAGCTCGAAACTTGAGCTCTGGCGGTGCTACCTCTTGACAGAGGAGGTTGCACCGCCCAGTCTCGCTTGGAGACTGAGCCCTGGGCGGTTGCACCTCTTGGCTGGGGCGGTTGCACCGCCCAGTCCTGCTGGAAGACATGGCCTGGGCGGTTGCACCGCCTGGCTGGGGCGGTTGCACCGCCCAGTCCCGCAGCCCAGGCGATTGCACCTCCTGGCCTAGGCGGTTGCACCGCCTGGTGCAATCAGGGTCCGAATGGTTCGCTCCATTCGGCCCAATTTGAATCTTTTCAGGGGCCCAATTGCCCCAAGATTAAGCTAATGGGATCACCTCCCATTTTCAAGCTTAATCATCGTGCTAACTACGATTAACTCTAAGACAACTTCTGCAGCTATGCTCCGATGCGTCAATCGCTTCTTCCGGCGAGTTTCCGGCGAACTTCCGTCGATCATCCGATAAACCCTCGGTGATCCTTCTGCGGACATCCGGCATACTCCTGGACTTTGCGACGATCCACTTGGCGAGTTCCGACGAGCTTCGCTTGGCAAGCTTCTGGACTTCTCGGATCTGTTCTCGCTGAACCTCCGACGACCGTCCGAACTTCCGTCGAACTCTCGAACGCCCAACGTGATCATGATCTTAACTCCGGCGCAACACCTGCTGCTTGTCTTACTCTCATCGTAGTTAATCCTGCACACTTATCTCAACACATAGATTAGATAACAAATGACAATTGACTTCATCATCAAAATCCGAGATTCAACAATCTCCCCCTTTTTGATGATGACAATCAATTGATAAAGGAGTTGTCCTTAACTCCCCCTATCTATATGCCATAGTTGAGATAAGTCAACCTTGAATTCAAGACCTAAGAATTCAAGTGACGTATTGATAAGTTAGATCAGTTAAACTTATCAATGCTCCCATCATGATGCCCATCATGATGTATCTCTTCAAGAATGATGTCAAGGCATGACATACATCATCAAGTTTGTATGATAGTGTTTGTAACTATTCATCATGTAATCATATAAAGCTACGAAGGACTTTTTTTATGATGCACACATTTGAGATTTTCTAGCAAGTTTGCATTTTCTTCACAATATAGAATATCAAATCAAGACATGATGCAAACTATAGCACATGTTCACATATCTCTTGGTGATGCAAGGATGGCATAACTATAACATTGTTTATAGCATCACTCAAGTATTTGCAACTATGACATAGACATGATTACGGCAGTTCAGCTATGACATAGTGTTTATCAATTCATATGTTTCTCCCCCTTTGTCATCAACAAAAAGCATGATAGCATTATCAAGCACATAAAGGAAGTCATGACACATATAATTCTTTGAATATCTCTTATTGTTTGTTGCTTGAAGGAGGAAAGTCATTTTTCAAAAAGTTTTCATAAGAGTGTACAGGAACATCCCATTTTTAGCATACAAACCGAAAAATGAACTTCTTACATGCATTTGGTTAAAAATATTTGTCACATAATTTGCAACATGTTATTTGATCAAGCGTTGTCAAGGCATGTAATAGTAATAACATCCGAAAAATAATTTTAACTAGTTTAAGTATTCGGACACATCAACATTCCTAATTCTCTTCTTATGTAATCAAATTGTTTTTCACATAGGGGTTTTGTAAAGATATCAGCTAGTTGATGTTTGGTATCAATAAACTCTATGGTTACATCATGATTAGTGACATGATCTCGTATAAAGTGATGTCTAATATCAATGTGTTTTGTTCTTGAGTGTTGTATAGGATTTTTAGTTAAGCATATTGCACTCGTGTTATCACATTTAATGGGAATATCTTTAAGATTCACTTTGTAATCTTCTAAAGTGTTTTTCATCCATACAACTTGTGCACAGCATGCACTTGCTGCAATGTATTCAGCTTCGGTTGTTGATAGAGCAACCGAGTTTTATTTCTTAGATGACCAGGATACAAGGGCATGTCCTAAAAATTGACATGATCCTGATGTGCTTTTTCTGTCTAGTCTACAGCCAGCGAAGTCCGCATCAGCATAAGCTGTTAATTCAAAATTTTCTTATTTTGGGTACCATAATCCTAGATTGGTAGTTCCATTAAGATATCTGAGTATTCTTTTGACTGCTTTGAGATGAGATATCTTAGGGTCTGATTGAAATCTAGCACAAAGTCCTACACTGAACATGATGTCTGGTCTGGTGGCAGTGAGGTAAAGTAAACTTCCTATCATACCCCTATAGGTTTTTTGATCGAAGCTTTCTCCATTCTCATCAATTTCTAACTTAGTGGAGGTGCTCATAGGAGTGTCAATGGCTTTTGAATTATTCATTTTGAACTTCTTTAGCAAACTCACAGCATATTTGGTTTGACTAATAAAGATGTCATTGCTTAGTTGTTTGATTTGTAGGCCTAAGAAGAATGTTAACTCTCCCATTAGACTCATTTCGAATTCATGACTCATAGTTTTCGCAAAAGATTCACAAAGAGATTCATTTGTAGAACCAAAGATAATATCATCAACATAAATTTGAACAATGAGAAAATTGTTTCCAAAGTTCTTGATGAATAATGTAGTATCAACCTTGCCTTTTATGAAATTATTTTCAATAAGAAAAGAACTAAGTCTCTCATACCAAGCCCTAGGAGCTTGTTTTAAACCATAGAGAGCTTTAGTTAATCTAAACACATGATTAGGGAGACTATTATTTTCAAATCCAGGAGGTTGTTCAACATAGACTTCTTCGGAAATAAAGCCATTAAGAAAGGCGCTTTTAACATCCATTTGAAACAACTTAAAATTATTACTGCTAGCGTAGGCAAGGAGCATCCTTATGGCTTCCAATCGTGCCACAGGAGCGAAGGTTTCTTCGTAATCGATACCTTCTTCTTGGTTGAAACCTTTGGCCACTAATCTAGCCTTGTTTCTAACCACGATACCATTTTCATTTTGCTTGTTTCTGAAGACCCATTTAGTACCAATAACTAGATGGTCATTTGGCCTAGGAACAAGCTTCCACACTCCATTTCTTTCAAATTGATTTAATTCATCTTGCATTGCGATAATCCATGAATCATCTTTCATGGCTTCATCAACGCATTTGGGTTCAATTTGGGAGAGAAAGGCGGTATTTGCACAAAAGGTTTTAAGAGAAGATCGTGTTTGAACTCCCTTTGATGTGTCTCCTAAGATTAGCTCCTTAGGATGAGCATCTATATACTTCTAATCCTTGGGTAAGGAAATCTGAGAAGTGGATGCATCCAAGTTGCTAGTTGGAGACGGGGTCTCGTTTAAATTTAAAGAATCAAAATTAACATCATCGTCAAGATCATTTTTCGTGATTTCAGAAGTCTCATTGAAAACAACATGAATGGATTCTTCAATAATTAGAGTTCTTTTATTAAAGATACGAAAGGCTTTAGAAACTGTAGAATAACCAAGAAAGATTCCTTCATCGGATTTAGCATCAAATTTTCCTAAGTTTTCTTTTTCATTCAAGATAAAACACTTACACCCAAAGACTTTGAAATATGAAACGTTGGGTTTTTTATTGTTCCATAACTCATAGGGAGTTTTGGTTAGTAGAGGTCTCACTAGAACTCTATTTAAGATATGGCATGCAGTATTTACGGCTTCGGCCCAAAAATATTTGGGTAGGTTATGTTCATTTAACATGGTTCTTGCCATTTCTTGTAAATTTCGATTTTTTCTTTCTACAACTCCATTTTGTTGAGGGTTTCTAGGAGTAGAGAAATTATGGTTGTATCCATTGAGTTCACAAAATTCTTGGAAATCATGGTTTTGAAATTCACCACCATGATCACTTTTAATTGACGAAATCATAGAACCTTTCTCATTCTGAACGAGTTTGCAAAACTTGGTAAAAGATCTAAGGCATTCACTTTTTTGTTTTAAAAAGTAAGTCCATGTGTATCTGCTATAGTCATCTATGATGACGAAAGCGTATTTGCTACCTCCTAGGCTTGATGTGGAGATGGGTCCGAACAAGTCCATATGGATCAATTGTAAGGGCCTAGAGGTGCTTACTTGATTTTTAGATTTGAAGCTACTCTTAATTTGTTTACCTAATTGGCAGGCATCACATACATTATCTTTGATGAACTTGATATGAGGAATTCCTCTTACAAGTTCTTTGGATGATATTTGAGTGATTAGCTTCATGCTAGCATGACCTAATCTTCTGTGCCATATCCAAGCATTCTCATTTAAAGCAGAAAAACATGTTTCATTACATAAATCATCGATGTCAATAGTGTATACGTTATTTTGTTTTAATGCAATCATAGATATGTTTTTGTGAGGTTTTTCAATGACGCAAGCATTAGATTCAAATTTGATGATATATCCTTTATCACATAATTGACTAATGCTTAGGAGGTTATGTTTTAGACCATCAACTAGCAAAACATCTTCAATAGAAAAGTTGGATTTGTTACCTATGGTTCCTTTGCCAATGATTTTACCCTTGTTGTTGTCTCCGAAGGTGACATATCCTTCGTTTATGCTAGAGAGCTTAGAGAATTGGGATGAATCTCCGGTCATATGCCTTGAGCATCCACTGTCAAGGTACCATCTCTTGCTCCTAGCTTGCGATGGTTTAGTTTTCTACAAGAAGGGATGATGTTTAGGTACCCATTTGCTTTCGGGTTCCTCACAAATAGATCTACATTTTTTATCATGTTGCATAGAATTTGTCATGGTTCCTTTAGGAACCCATATCAATTTGTTTGGACTCCATTTCCTGAATGGACAATAATGTGTCTTGTGACCAAACTTGCAACAAAAGTTGCATTTGCTTCTAACATGTAAGATGGGGCCTTTTACAAAGGTAGTTGGATTTTGGTGAGGACTCCTCACAAATCCAATCCCACTTCTTTTGGGAGCATGACCCTTGTTTGTAAGGATCATGTTTAATGACTTGCTACCAACCTCGAATTTCTTCAAGGTGTCCTTAAGTAGCAAGTTTTCTTTTTGACAGATTTCTAGATCATGACATTTTATACATGAATTTAAACTATCATGATATTCAATTTTTAACTTATTAAAATCACAAGTAAGACTATCATGTACCTTTTTTAGCAATTTGTATTTTCTATTTATAACTTTGCATTCATCAAATAAATCATGGAAGGCATTTAATAATTCCTCGAAGGATAAATCAGCATCTAATAAATCCGTTACCTCCTCTCCGATGGCCATTAAGGCGTAATGAGCAACTTGCTCGGTGTTGGACTCCTCTTCTTCAGATGCGCTCGAGTCATCCCATGTTGCTTGAAGAGCCTTCTTCTTCGATGTTCTTCTTTTGACTTGGGGACAATCATTCTTGTAGTGTCCCGGCTTTTTACATTCGTAGCAGATCACTTGGTCCTTCTTGGGTTCAAGTTTATTTTTCACATCGTTTTTAAACTTGTTTCTTTTGAGGAATTTCTTAAACTTTCTTGTCAACAGTGCCAAGTCATCATCACAGTCCTCATCACTTGAGTTTTCTCTCAAGTGGCATTCAGAAGTTTTAAGTACCATATCCTTCCTGTTCTTTGGAAGGATGTCTTCTTGCTCTTCATGAGCTTTGCAAGTCATTTCGTAGGTCATTAATGACCCGATTAGTTCTTCAAGAGGGAAGTTGCGCAGATCTTTTGCCTCTTGAATGGCAGTGACTTTAGGATCCCAACTTTTAGGAAGGGATCTTAGTATTTTATTTACGAGTTCAAAATCCGAAAAACTTTTTCCGAGTCCTTTTAGACCGTTGACGACATCCGTGAAACGGGTAAACATGTCGCCAATGGTTTCACTCGGTTTCATTCGGAAAAGTTCAAAAGAATGCAGCAACAGATTGATTTTTGACTCTTTCACTCTACTTGTGCCCTCGTGGGTCACTTCAAGTGTGTGCCAAATATCAAATGCAGTTTCGCAAGTTGAAACACGATTAAACTCGTTTTTATCAAGTGCGCAAAATAAGGCATTCATAGCCTTTGCATTAAGAGCGAAAGCCTTCTTTTCCAACTCATTCCAATCAATCATTGGAAGAGAAGACTTTGAAAATCCGTTTTCAACAAGGTTCCACAGTTCAAAATCCATAGAAATAAGAAAGATCCTCATTCGGGTCTTCCAGTAGGTGTAGTCCGTTCCACTGAACATGGGTGGACGTGTAATAGAATGCCCCTCTTGGTTTCCGGCGTAAGGCATCTCTCTTGGGTTTTAATCCTTTAGAGAGTTAACCTCGCTCTGATACCAATTGTTAGGATCGAGAGCACTAAGAGGGGGGGGGGGTGAATTAGTGCAGCGGAAATCTTACAGCAATTTAAAAGCTAAAGCTGCGTTCGTCCGATAAAAAATGATTTCGATATAAAAGCAGAATCACAGTGCAGTTTGCGTCTAAGCGCAGTTTTGCGTCTAAGCGCAGTTTGCGTCTAAGCGCAGTTTGCGTCTAAACGCAGTTTTACGTCTAAACGCAGTTTTACGTTCAAACGCAGTTTTACGTCAAAACGCAGTTTTACGTCTAAACGCAGTTTTGCGTCTAAACGCAGTTTTACGTCTAAACGCAGTTTTACGTCTAAACGCAGTTTTGCATCTAAACGCAGTTTTACGTCTAAACGTAATTTTACGTCTAAATGTAGTTTTGCGTCTAAAAGCAGTTTTGAACCTTGAAAAGCGTTTTACATAGAAAGCAATTTGCAGTTATAAATGGAATCCGAATGTAAGCGTAAACTGCAGTGTGAAGATCGTACGAAAACACGATTTACGTTTGAATGCAGATTCTGAAAGATCAGAGCTTAGAAACTCGTTCGTAAAGGCGCAGAGGGCAGTAGCAATGTAGGAGGTTTGCAGTAATGATAAAGTGCTCAAGGTAAAAGCAAACCAGAGATTTAGAGTGGTTCGGTCAGTCTTGACCTACTCCACTTTTGGCTTCCTCCTCCGACGAGGTCACCGATGTCAACTAGCTGCCTTCCTTCAATGGGCGAAGGCTAACTGCCCTTTTACAGTTTCTCTCCTTTTGACAGGCTCAGGAGACAACCTTTACAGATCCTTTCTCTCCTCTCTTTACAACTCACGACTTGAAGAACAGAAGGAGGAGAACTTTAGGACTTTACACAAATTTGAGCTCTTAGAATCACTGAAAAGATCAAGAATTCGATGTGGATCTGTTACCTTTCAGTGCTGAATGGGTGGGGTATTTATAGGCCCCAACCCAATTCGAATTTGGAGCTCAAAACGATCAAATCCCGGAATTCCGGGATCAGGCGGTTGCACCTCTTGACTGGAGAGGTGGCACCGCCTGGCAGAGCTCGAAGACTGAGCTCAGGCGATTGCACCTCTCTGCCAGAGCTCGAAGACTGAGCTCAGTGGTTGCATCGCCTGGCAGAGCTCGAAGTCTGAGCTCGGTGGTTGCATCACCTGGCAGAGCTCGAAACTGAGCTCAGGCTGATGCACCTCTCTGCCAGAGCTCGAAGACCGAGCTCAGGCGATGCATCTCCTGTCCAAAGAGGTTGCACCTCTCTGCCAGAGCTCGAAGACCGAGCTCGGTGGTTGCACCTCTTGGCAGAGCTCGAAACTTGAGCTCTGGTAGTGTTACCTCTTGACAGAGGAGGTTGCACCGCCCAGTCTCGCTTGGAGACTGAGCCCTGGGCGGTTGCACCTCTTGGCTGGGGCGGTTGCACCGCCCAGTCCCGCTGGAAGACATGGCCTGGGCGGTTGCACCGCCTGGCTGGGGTGGTTGCACCGCCCAGTCCCGCAGCCCAGGCGGTTGCACCTCCTGGCCTAGGCGGTTGCACCGCCTGGTGCAATCAGGGTCCGAATGGTTCGCTCCATTCGGCCCAATTTGAATCTTTTCAGGGGCCCAATTGCCCCAAGATTAAGCTAATGGGATCACCTCCCATTTTCAAGCTTAATCATCGTGCTAACTACGATTAACTCTAAGACAACTTCTGCAGCTATGCTCCGATGCGTCAATCGCTTCTTCCGGCGAGTTTCCGGCGAACTTCCGTCGATCATCCGATAAACCCTCGGTGATCCTTCTGCGGACATCCGGCATACTCCTGGACTTTGCGATGATCCACTTGGCGAGTTCCGACGAGCTTCGCTTGGCAAGCTTCTGGACTTCTCGGATCTGTTCTCGCTGAACCTCAGACGACCGTCCGAACTTCCGTCGAACTCTCGAACTCCCAATGTGATCATGATCTTGACTCCGGCGCAACACCTTCTGCTTGTCTTACTCTCATCGTAGTTAATCCTGCACACTTATCTCAACACATAGATTAGATAACAAATGACAATTGACTTCATCATCAAAATCCGAGATTCAACAATGATTTAGTGCAGCGGGGGGGGGGGGTGAATTAGTGACAATTGACTTCATCATCAAAATCCGAGATTCAACAATTGACTTCATCATCCTGCCGACCACGCCAATTGTTAGGATCGAGAGCACTAAGAGGGGGGGGGGGTGAATTAGTGCAGCGGAAATCTTACAGCAATTTAAAAGCTAAAGCTGCGTTCGTCCGATAAAAAATGATTTCGATATAAAAGCAGAATCACAGTGCAGTTTGCGTCTAAGCGCAGTTTTGCGTCTAAGCGCAGTTTGCGTCTAAGCGCAGTTTGCGTCTAAGCACAGTTTGCGTCTAAGCGCAGTTTGCGTCTAAACGCAGTTTTACGTCTAAACGCAGTTTTACGTTCAAACGCAGTTTTACGTCTAAACGCAGTTTTACGTCTAAACGTAGTTTTACGTCTAAACGCAGTTTTGCGTCTAAACGCAGTTTTACGTCTAAACGCAGTTTTGCGTCTAAACGCAGTTTTACGTCTAAACGTAATTTTACGTCTAAATGTAGTTTTGCGTCTAAAAGCAGTTTTGAACCTTGAAAAGCGTTTTACGTAGAAAGCAATTTGCAGTTATAAATGGAATCCGAATGTAAGCGTAAACTGCAGTGTAAAGATCGTACGAAAACACGATTTACGTTTGAATGCAGATTCTGAAAGATCAGAGCTTAGAAACTCGTTCGTAAAGGCGCAGAGGGCAGTAGCAATGTAGGAGGTTTGCAGTAATGATAAAGTGCTCAAGGTAAAAGCAAACCAGAGATTTAGAGTGGTTCGGTCAGTCTTGACCTACTCCACTTTTGGCTTCCTCCTCCGACGAGGTCACCGACGTCAACTAGCTGCCTTCCTTCAATGGGCGAAGGCTAACTGCCCTTTTACAGTTTCTCTCCTTTTGACAGGCTCAGGAGACAACCTTTACAGATCCTTTCTCTCCTCTCTTTACAACTCACGACTTGAAGAACAGAAGGAGGAGAACTTTAGGACTTTACACAAATTTGAGCTCTTAGAATCACTGAAAAGATCAAGAATTCGGTGTGGATCTATATCTTTTCAGTGTTGAATGGGTGGGGTATTTATAGGCCCCAACCCAATTCAAATTTGGAGCTCAAAACGATCAAATCCCAGAATTCCGGGATCAGGCGGTTGCACCTCTTGACTGGAGAGGTGGCACCGCCTGGCAGAGCTCGAAGACTGAGCTCAGGCGATTGTACCTCTCTGCCAGAGCTCGAAGACTGAGCTCAGTGGTTGCATCGCCTGGTAGAGCTCGAAGTCTGAGCTCGGTGGTTGCATCACCTGGCAGAGCTCGAAACTGAGCTCAGGCTGATGCACCTCTCTGCCAGAGGTGGTTGCACCTCTCTGCCAGAGCTCGAAGACCGAGCTCAGGCGATGCATCTCCTGTCCAAAGAGGTTGCACCTCTCTGCCAGAGCTCGAAGACCGAGCTCGGTGGTTGCACCTCTTGGCAGAGCTCGAAACTTGAGCTCTGGCGGTGCTACCTCTTGACAGAGGAGGTTGCACCGCCCAGTCTCGCTTGGAGACTAAGCCCTGGGCGGTTGCACCTCTTGGCTGGGGCAGTTGCACCGCCCAGTCCCGCTGGAAGACATGGCCTGGGCGGTTGCACCGCCTGGCTGGGGCGGTTGCACCGCCCAGTCCCGCAGCCCTGGCGGTTGCACCTCCTGGCCTAGGCGGTTGCACCTCCTGGCCTAGGCGGTTGCACCTCCTGGCCTAGGCGGTTGCATCGCCTGGTGCAATCAGGGTCCGAATGGTTCGCTCCATTCGGCCCAATTTGAATCTTTTCAGGGGCCCAATTGCCCCAAGTTTAAGCTAATGGGATCACCTCCCATTTTCAAGCTTAATCATCGTGCTAACTATGATTAACTCTAAGACAACTTCTGCAGCTATGCTCCGATGCGTCAATCGCTTCTTCCGGCGAGTTTCCGGCGAACTTCCGTCGATCATCCGATAAACCCTCGGTGATCCTTCTGCGGACATCCGGCATACTCTTGGACTTTGCGACGATCCACTTGGCGAGTTCCGACGAGCTTCGCTTGGCAAGCTTCTGGACTTCTCGGATCTGTTCTCGCTGAACCTCCGACGACCGTCCGAACTTCCGTCGAACTCTCGAACTCCCAACGTGATCATGATCTTGACTCCGGCGCAACACCTGCTGCTTGTCTTACTCTCATCGTAGTTAATCCTGCACACTTATCTCAACACATAGATTAGATAACACATAGATTAGTTCTTCCGCTGCACATGTGATGTCGTCTTTAGATTTCTCAACACAATTATTATGGTTGGATGTCTCTGATTTCTCGAATAGTTTAACTCGATGTTGTCCAGCTCATTCTATCACGTTCTAATCGAAGGAGATATTTTTTCTCTTGGGGATATGCTTCCTCTTCTTTTAGTACCTCGATGATAAATTACGAAGGACGTAGAAGATCTCACGCCTCCTCAAATAAAGGATCCGCTTGATTCCTCGTTGCTAGGACTATTCTAACATCGGTTGTAAATCTTTGTTGTAATATTTGAGGTCAATGGTATCAATCTCCACCTCCTCTGACTCCTTATCTAGTTCAATACATCATAACCTTAGTCATATATTGTAGTGGATATATACTAGTTTCTTCAACTATCTATACGATAATCTATTGCAGACCTTCGTGTGATTCAATGTAAATATTTACTAGTTATATTCGTAACCACTCCATGTCGTCGTTTGCGAAAATACATGAATGATAACCATTCTTAAATTTGGTGTATCCCCTCTAAATTGTAGCCACCACTTGAGTACAAAAAAATATAAATAAGACTTTATTAGCATAATAAATAATAAATAATAAATTTAATTTATAATCAATGTATATATATTTTTTTCCTACTAGGATCTATATTGTAATGACACGATGCTTGAGTATTGATTAGTGGTTTGATATATATTATAATTTCATCTGTAGCCTCCCAAAATCTAAAAGATATAAAAGTCTTTTCACCTTTTTTTTTTTTTTTTTTCCTATCGTGCTATCTCAAATACTTATAATCAAACTATCACCATTCAGACTTTACCTCTTTTGCTGGATTGACTTTAAGAAAATTTATAACAAGGTATGTAATTTTGAATAGTATCGTTTGATACAAGCAGTATGTATCGGTCAAACAACATACCAGTACATAGACCACCCGCTATCTGACATAACATGCTACAGTGCTGCACTATAGCAGTGCTATAGTAAGAGGAAAAAATATTTAAAACCGTCTGGTAACAGTGATATAGTGCTCCAATAGTCAAATTGACCGTTGGAGCCCTTTCTCATGGTATTTAAAACCCTTCTTCTCCCCTATTTCACTCCATTACATTCTCGTAATTTCTTAAATTATCTTAAACTCTTTTTTTCTTATATTTGTTTCTTCTAAACTCTACAAAATAATGATTTATGAATTGAATTTAGGTTAATTTGAGAAGATTAAGAGGAAGAACTTTCTAATCAACAAGTATGTTTATATAAGGACAATCCATAATGGACTGAAATACGAACATTGCACAAAATATTCTTCAAAACCCGAAAAAGATATGTGATACTATTCTTACCTAATTTATATTGATTTTGCTAAACTTATACTATTACTTTATTTATTTCTAACTTAAAAACCCTATCCTAATTTTTTATTTATTTTCAAGTATTTTCGAATGGTTTTAAACCTAAATTAGGTGTATCGCTCAATATGTCCTGACATACCGCTCGGTACACAGTACCATATCGTACCTAGTCAACCTCAAAACACCGATACGATACGGTATTGCATACTTTGATTTATATATTTTTACATTAAAATGTAGACTGAATGATGATTATATACAAACTTTATGATTGATTTTGCCAAAGCTATACACTTACTTAATGATGGTAACTTGTTAATATCTTTCAGCATTAAGTCTATGTAATAAGCTACATATAGAGTCCAAAATAATATTTTTCTTTTTTTTCGTCAATTGTAAATTAATTTGGTTTCATTCTAGGTGAATATCTAAAAAATATATTATGATCTAATCTCTTCTATCATGATGTCATTAGGTTTTTAATATAGTTTATATTTTAAATTTTATCAGAAACATTGATTGATTGACTTATTAAAAATTATCCGTCTTTTGCAATATACAAGAAAATTGATGATACTCATTCTGTTCGATTATCGCACATCAATAAATAAGAAAATTAATGATACTTATTTTTTTATATATATTTATAATAATTAATGATAAATAATTATAAAATAATTAACTATATTTATATTATATTTAGTATATTTAATAATGATTTTAATTATATAATCATTAAAATAATTAATCACATTATTAAAAAAACTTAATTAAAACCTATTCTACCATGTAAATCACCATAATATGCATGAAATATAAAGATTTCACCCAATATATCTCTAATTTCAATTAAATCAACATTAAATAAATTAATCACAATATTAAATACATTAATTACTTCATAATTAACTCTATTTTATCATCATAAAAACTTCAAACAACATATTAGATATTAAGAACATTGAATAGGTTTAATCATCTCTTTCTATGTTAATCCTCTCTTTCCTAGTTGATTCAATCTACCAACGTGGGGTTTAATAGAGTGTAAATTAGAGAATAAGAGAAATATGTAAATGAAAAAGAGATTGAGAGGGGAATGATACTATAAAAAGGATTTAAAAATCCTTTGAAATAGTTCAAATGATCAATTTGACAATGTGAACTAAATCAATCCTAGCCATTGATCGGTATTGACTGAATCAATAGTATTAATTGAAATCCAACTTTTATCGATTAGTACAAATTAGTATAATCAAATTTTGATTGTTCCAAGATAATTCATATGTCAATCTCTTATCGATATGTATCACCCATATTGTTGACTCGATCGTAGAGTCTTCATCGCTCGATTTGATTGGTGTTTCACATCTAACACATCACACCTGCCATATTTGTTCTCAGACTAAGCTATGCATGTCAACGATCAAATGGCATATCGACGTGGTATGGTAATGGTTGTTGCCTATCGCATGCTCACCATGCTTTGCTAAGTTTCACTTCTGTAACACATGACACCTGCCATATATGTTCTCGGATTAAGATATGCAAGTCAATGATCAAATGGCAGACCAACCTGGTACAGTTGTTGCCGATCACATGCTTACCATGCATTGCTAAGGTGCCTTTCCTAGAGAAACACTTTTTGAGAGGTAAACTCAACTTGGCAGCAAATTTTGTTTGTTTTTGTTTTTGTTTTTGTTTTTGTTTTTTTCTTTTCATTCCAGGATGAATTATTCAATAATCATGAGCCATGAGCATGTGATATACAAGTGATCAACAAAATTTTCAATCTATTAAACCATGAAAAGGAATTCATTAATCATGCATCTGTCACATCCAGCACATCTGAACATGTTTCCCGTGGCTGTTATATTAAAAAGAAGATATTCCAACGAAGATTACACTGTAGCATAGCATCACCAATCTGCAAGTGGTTCTAGTGGGAATGTGGAGATCCACTTCAACTCATACTGTCACCTACCAATCAGATATCTCATCATACAAGCAACAATCAATGTTAACTACTCATACTGCAATCAAAAGGCAATGATTCCTGTCATCACTCATGTAGTAGAAATGTGTGATAACATAAACAGGAAGCAGATGAACTCTCTTGCACTGCTTCGTTTCAAGAGAAAGTGATCACTCCCCCCAGCTTTTAAGATTCTGATTTCAGCAAAGCTGCTCTCAATTCGACGACTTGAGCATTTAATATTGTCCTATCAAAGCCTTACAAGTACATATAAATCGAAGCTTGTATTGCCTTCCAAGTACTTACAACCTTGTCATAGAAATATTTGTATGCATTTTATATATAGGATCAAACAATATAGTACATGTGGACTTGTTCTTTATGTTTGCAGAGTCAAAGCTGTCCTTACACTTAGTTTACTCATATAAATACCAACTTCATCGATGGACTGTGATTGTTCTCTAAATTAATACATTAATAATGTCCATGTGAAACAACTCTAAGCATTCATCTGCTAGCTATTCACATTTGAACTTTTTGTGACAAACCATGGGGCCCTCAAGACATTGTTTTATATGCAAAGTCAATAATATATTTGTTGACCAAATTTCCATGCAAACTTATGTAAGTTTTGCTGTAAACTTGAGATTATGTATAATTAGCAGCTTACATAGGTAAAAGAAGTTCCATTGGTGGATCATTCCACATATGAAATAATGCCAGCTACAAATACATGTGCTATTGCCAGCCAGCAACTACAAGGAAAGAATAGTTCCTTGTATTAGATAAGTAGGTGGCTTGTCTCCTCACATGAATAGAGGTCAAAGAATCTGAGCGCAGCATTGTTAGGACTTGTCAGCCTTTGGCTATTCTAATTACACCAAAAGATGCAACCTACCCAACAACAAAAAAATATTGATGGAGCCCATCCTAGGGTTCTTCCAATAGCAGTACCACCACCTAATTATTATCTCTCTTCTGGAAGCTTATATGTTGTTGTTCATTGACGCTTCTTCTTCCTTCATCTTGTCCATCAATTTGATCCTCTCATCTGCTGTTCTTGGCCCATGGTGTGAGCTCATTAAAGGAACTCTGAAAGCAACACTTTGCAGCCAGCCAACGGGAAAGCCTGTCGAGAAAACCTCACTTCAACAAACCCCTTGAAACCTACTCCCTTATCGTCTTCTTCTTCTCCTTTGTATTCTTTGGGTTTGCTTCATTTCTTTCCTCATCTCCTTCAAACTTCAACCCTTTCTTGTATCTTGCTTTCTTCTTCTCTTCTCTTCTCTCCTTCATTTGAATCTGAGATGGTTCTGCCTCGCCGGAAAGCATCGGTTCTCGCGTCGGAAACGTTCAACGTGAAGCACTCGGCTTGGTTTAGCAATGGCCGGAAAAGGGGCAAGTACTCCGTCTTCGTCATGGTCTTCTCGGTGTTCCTCGTCTTCACGTTCATCTACAACGACGACGTCAAGTCGATCGCCGAGTATCGTCCTAGTGGCGGAGATAAGTCTCCGGGCATCACCCACGAAGAATTCCCCATAGCTGAGCCGACCAGGAAGGACGACCGAGAAGTTAACGGCTTCCACCAAACAAAAGAAGCCAAGAGGAGCATGGAGACCTCGGTGCAAGAACAGCGGAGTGCACCCGAAAGGGAAGACATCGTGCGAGTGGTGGAGTCGCAGGTCATAAGAGAAGAAGTGCATGAAGAGACAAGGGAGGCGCCCGAGCCGAAGCCGAAACGGCGACGAGTGGTCCTCGACGTGCCGGAGAGCTGCGACCTGTTCACTGGCCGATGGGTCTACGACGACGTGAGTTACCCCGTGTACAAGGAGCCGGAGTGCCAGTTCCTGACGGAGCAAGTGACGTGCATGAGGAACGGCCGCCGGGACGACGGATACCAGAAGTGGCGGTGGCAGCCTCGAGACTGTTCTCTGCCCCGGTACGATGCTGTTCTTTGCCGATCGACGGCACTGCTTTGCTCTCTTACTAGCAATTCTAACTGGCTTTATTTGGATTCCTTCGATGCACAGATTCGACGCGAGGGTGATGCTGGAGAGGCTGCGGGGGAAGCGTCTCATGTTCGTGGGTGACTCGCTGAACCGGAACCAGTGGGAGTCAATGGTGTGCCTCGTCCAATCCGTGGTTCCATGGGACAAGAAGACCCTCACCAAGAACGGCTCGCTAAACGTGTTCCGCATCGAGGTAATCCCTTTCTTGATCGACCTAGCAAAACCCCCTTCTGCCTCGATCGGAATCAAAGCCTTCTTTAACGCGAGCAGGAGTACAACGCCACCGTGGAGTTCTACTGGGCCCCATTCCTGGTCGAGTCAAACTCCGACAACCCAAAGATCCACAGCATCCTCAACCGCATCATCATGCCCAAGTCGATCGCCAAGCACGGCAAGGACTGGAAGAACGTGGACTACCTCATCTTCAACACCTACATCTGGTGGCTGAACACCCCCACCATGAAAGTCCTGTGAGTAGCTTTAACCGGACGAGCTTGGCCATACGGCAGACACCATTATAGCTGGTGATGAGTTGAACTTGATGTCTGCAGGCGTGGATCCTTCGATCAAGGATCGACGGAGTACGATGAGGTCGACCGGCCACTGGCGTACAGGAGAGTGTTGACCACATGGTCGAAGTGGGTGCAGAAGAACGTAGATCTCAACCGGACCATGGTGTTCTTCATGAGCATGTCACCCAACCACATCAGGTACGATCAACCCCATCATCAACCCTAGATTATATACAATGATACAGGACAGTAGATTAAATGAGACGCTGAGTGCCCACATGCTCTGATCCACAAGTTCTGAGATTTTAAGTACTACCATTCAACGTAATACATCATCGTTCCCCAAGGTGGCGTTGACAATGGTGTCCTGGGATCAAATAATTCTAGCTTTTCGTGACATTTACTGCATTATTTGTACGAATTTAATGATGGACGACCAATCAATATGGGGATGGTTGACGGAGTCAGAACCACGTATCAGCAATAATTCAACTCCGTCCCCGCAAGGCAATTCGACTTGAGGCTACGCACAGTCGCCATAGAAAGCTACTTTTAGGACGGCGAAGGCCCACCGCCGCTTTGGATCGAGACGGCTCCTTTGTGCCACGTTAGTTAACGAAAGATGATTGAAGGGAGCGGAATCAGACTACGGTGATGGGAAACTCCACAGCTCGTTCGTGCTTTAAAAAGGCCACAAAGACAACCCACAAGACGTGGAAGAAGGAATCGTCTCTACTTGATTGTGGTTATGCCAATCCCATCACGCATGCAGTGGCTTTTTGTCAACTGCATGTTGCCATGTGCCAACATGTGGCGTGGTACAGTACAATGGCGTAACATCTGGTAACAATTGCAGGAGCATGGACTGGGACGACCCCAAGGGGATCAAGTGCGCGCTGGAGACGCAGCCGGTGGTGAACCTATCCCACCCGCTCGACGTCGGCACCGACTGGCGGCTGTTCGTGGTGGCGGAGAACGTGATCAAGAAGATGAAAGTGCCAGTGACGTTCGTCAGGATCACGGGGATGTCGGAGTACCGCAAGGACGCGCACACTTCGGTGCACACCCTCCGGCAAGGGAAGCTGCTGACGGCGGAGCAGCAGGCCGATCCCGCCACCTACGCCGACTGCATCCACTGGTGTCTACCGGGACTGCCGGATACCTGGAACGAGTTCCTCTACGCAAGGATCGCCTCCCGGCCATGGCGTGATCACTAACAGCAGACTGCAACTACTCTGCAACATTGTATTTTTCTGTAAATTTGCAAAAGAAAAGTACTTTTTTATAGGGGGAACGATTCTTATGCAGTGTTACGACTCCTCTCCTCTTGACTATTTTTTGGATTATTAGATGGCCGTCCGTTGATTTATCGGACGGAACATATTTGAGGCACGGACCACTGCGTCATGCATGTTAAGCTCCACAACTCGTTAGTGTTATTACATGGTTTTGGAGTCGAAGCTCATGGCTGAGGCAAAAGGCCACGAGATGCATGCATCACACAAACTACAAACCGTACTTGCTACATCGACCGAAGCAACACTACCTACAAACGCTATCCACGAGCGCAAGGCTTAGTGCATCCTGAACTTGGACTCGTCGATCTCGATCCCTTCCCTCCGCGCCCGCTCTCCTCCCGACTCCTCCGTGGTGGACAGCCCGCCCTTGCGCCCCATCTCCTGGTACCCCTGAACCCCGATCTGCTCCTTCCTCGTCTGCCCTCCCTTGTGCCCCAGATCCTGATACCCTTGCGTTCCTAGCTGCTCCCTCCTCGTCTGCCCTCCACGGCTCCGTCCTGCGAGGAACCACCGTTTGTAAGAGACTCGATCCATATCTGGTGAGAGTACGTACTGTTATGCTATAGAACTTAGGAACAGGACCTTCGGCGAGGTGTTCCTGGGCCTCGAAGCTCTTCCCTCCCGTCCCACCAGGGACGACAGTCTCGCCCCGCCTCGCCCTCTCGTCGAGCTCCCGCCTCTCCTGCTCCGTCGACATCCTTCTCACTCGTCGCAACCACCACGCAACCACCACCCGCGCGAAAGCCTTTCGATCCCCACTTGCCTCAGCATCTGACGACACTCGGATGAGCTGCTGCCAATGGCGATGGCGAGGTTAAATGGAGGAGAAAGGGCGGTGCGGGGCGGGAGGAGACGGCGCCACCTGGGAGTTTAGTTGGAGGATAGCGAGGTCGTGAGCGCTCGGACGTGTGGGGCGCTGCTCTCTGGTTGGAGCGACACGAGTGCAAGCAACGTGTCGGGCGCTGCTCTCTGGATGGAGCGACACGAGTGCCTGCTTGCATGCAAGGAGACCGGCAGCTCACACCTTTTTCTCAGGGCTGGCAGAAGGCTTGCGGCGGACACTGAGAAGACGAGCTGAGCTCAACTCTGTAGATGGACTCAGTCCCGTCTGAGGAACGAACGGACAACATTCTTCTCGGTCTTTTCTTGCCCGCTCACCGACCTGCTCTACAGTTGAAGGCAGAAATGCCCTCACAGTGGGACCCAGAGATGTACGACATGGCTGAGCGGCCGAGACATAGTCCACCCTCGTGTTGGAACGTGAATGCAGTCGGGCAAAGACCGTTGACGTCGGTTCACGAGTCACGTGTAATTGACTAAATCTAAAGTAGATTCTCCCGCCATCCTATAAAGAAAAATAAAAGTAAAACAAAGACGAAGATGAAGAATTCAAAGCAACACCGTCACTAAGAGATGTTGCATCCTCTCACCTTGGGAATAACTGAAGTCGGATCCGTTTGAGTTTCTACTAGATTAGGACTTGGTAATTTGGAAGATCTAGATCGAATCACTTCAGCTACCAAATGTACAGAAACTTCTTATTTGACCATAAAACATAATCCGATAATTTAATTTGACTTGCTCTGACCATGTCAAAGACCAAACAACCATAGATCCCTGTTTGGCTATACGATTCGCCTTGGATAACCAAATGATACTTTGAAATGGTTGTACATGTTAATAAGAATTTAATTGACCTTATAGACTGTTTTACTAGTCAACGGTGTCTGCAGCAAAGCAAGGCTGCTTAGTTGACAAATAGGAGGTGTCGAACAATTGTTTCTTTAGTTAAAGACTTTGTTTTTGCTCCTCCAAACAAATGTTATCACCTTTCATGACCTATTTTTGGATTCTACCTTAATTTCAAATGAACAAAAAATAATGAAATAGTAACTTTCTTATCGACTACATATATCTCCAATTATTTCGTGTCTGCAATACCAGCACTTCACCGTGTGCATACTTTATCCCGTACCAATTGCACACTCTTAACGTTCATTACCGTGTCGGGCAACGCGAATTAGGGCGACTTGTAAGTCGTCGCGTGTGCGGCGACTGTAGTAAAGCATTTGGTTGACTCTGTCGCCGCTACGTCGGAACAAGTGGAAGCTGCCCGGCTACATGGCGGCACCACAATTAAAGGACGCGTGTGCGCGGCTCAACGGTCTGCTTCCTGCTCTGTTCCAACGGTCGTATTTTTATTTTCATTTCTATACTCCTGTCACTTCTCCTAACGTTCGGCTCTCCGGACCCCACCGAGCTGTCGATCACGTGCATTAGCTCCACTTTGACCCAAGATTCTTAGTAGCCCGGTCACCCGTCGCAACATCTCTCTCGTTTCGGACCAACCAGGCACGGGGATCGCCATTACATGGCGTGCCACGCAACAGATCGACGCGTTCGCTGCATGATCTGTCGTGGTTAGATTGGTGTTGCGTGTTCGCGAAAGAAGTCTCTCCTTCCAGAAAACACTTCCATTACCCACTCCCTTCATACTCGTTGGTCGTCCTGTCTTTGGTTGGAGGTCCTTTGTGGGTCCCGATGGAGTGTCAAATAGAGAGGCGGGTGAGTCAGCCGAGCGAGGACGGGTGACACGTTACTCTTTGCTTAGAGAGATCGCTTCAAGCGACCGCGTCTCGATGTTGGAAAGGAAAGGTCGGACTTCTCACACCTTCGCCAACACGCCATTTACGTTGCTTTGACTCATCTGCCAAATCTTCCGATCCAGTGCCCTTTCGGGCTTCTGTTTTTCATCCGGCACCGATCGATAAGTCCAACCTCTATCAGATCCTTCTGATTCTGTCAGATGATCTCAATCGTCCAAATCTACAAGTGCTAGTTCTTGAGGAGCATTTTACCAACACTCGAGCGCTATAAATATCAGCTCTCCGACGGCGAGTTCAATTTGGTGAAAGGAAGCGACTTGGCATCAGAGAGAAAAAGCAAGAGAAGACTAGACGATGTCGTGCTCTGTGGCTATCGCCAGCTCTCCTGTGTTTTCCCCAACTCGGATCTCGATCTCGTGCAAGGGGTCCCCGGAAGCCCTCGCCCTCAACACGGGCTCGCCCGCCGCCTCGTCGTACTCGTCCTCCCCGTTCCGGTCGCGGTTCCAGAGAGCCTCAAGAGGGCTGCGGGCGATCAACGCCGGAATCGGCGCCGCCTCACCCGCCTCGCCCTCCGTTGACACGGCCAGGTCCTCCCCGCCTCCTCCGGCTTCGGCCGAGTTGGGGTCGGTGTTGAAGAGGAAAAGGCCGGCGCGGATTGATATCCCCTTGATGGAGGGGTTGCCCTTCGCGTCCGAGGGATCGGATGGTAAGAAGGAGGTGGAGGCGGAAAGCGTGAGGTATTCGATGTATTGCAAGAGGGGGAGGAAGAGGTTGGAGATGGAGGATCGGCATAAGGTGACGCTGGACCTCAATGGAGACGCCAAATTGGTAGGTGTCCTTCGAGGGTTTCATTTATCTTTGTTCTGTTCTTGAACTAAATATTTTGGAGTCCAGATTAGGCGTAAAATTGAGATTTCTCTGTATAATTATCATAAGAAGTCGATAATTCTATGTGCGAAAACTTCAAACGAATTAAAGATTGGCTTTTGCGGTCTTTAAGTCGGTCTAATTTTCTGCTCTGTGAATTGAGCAGTAAAAGATTGGATTTTGTTCATAAAGTATTAATCGTGGGGTTTGATGAGGTACAGATAGGTGATTAAAGGCTTGAGATTTTGGTTTGCTAGAAAATTTGCAATGTATTTGTGGCATGAATTCTTCTAGTCCTAACTTGATCTCATTTTTTCCCTCCCCTTTGTGTTCGCAGTCTTTCTTCGGCATCTTTGATGGGCATGGTGGCAAGAGAGCCGCTGAATTTGCTTCTGAGAACATGGGAAAGTTTATAATCGAACAAGTGTCGACAACAAGTGGAGCAGGCTCCAGCGCTATGGAGGAAGCTGTTAGGATTGGATATATGAAAACCGATAAAGAGTTCTTGAAGGCGGAAATGGATGGAGGTGCTTGCTGCGTGACCGCCTTGCTCATAGATGGTGATCTTATTGTCTCAAATGCTGGCGATTGCCGAGCCGTATTGAGCCGAGCGGGTAAAGCAGAGGCCCTCACATCCGACCACCGGCCCTCTCGAAAAGACGAAAGGGAACGAATTGAGAGCCTTGTAAGTATTTCTACATCATTTGGTTCATCCCTTCTTTTCCATAGTTTGATAATATGACTGTTGATATGTGTGGGAGGGAATTCTTCCTGTATGCCATGAACGAATTGGTTAATGACCTCAATCAATTTAGTTTTTCCATGAATTAGGGTACCACCATTTACTTAGATTGATGAGAAATGAGATCGACGAGAAATCCTGATCACTAAGATTTGATGCTAGTATCAGCTGATGACACTGTTAACAGAGCATGGAATCAGCAAAATTTGCTGAAACTTTACATTTGATGCTTCTTGATTTCAGAGTAACTTAGCGTGGGTTCAGTACTATTAATTGATCTTAAGATGATCATGAAAATGTATGCAAAAATAATGTCTTTGCAATTTGATACCTTGAAAAAATTTGCTCATGAGCATGGTGTACATCTCATGCAGGGTGGCTATGTCGATTACTGCCGAGGCACATGGAGGTTACAAGGTTCCCTTGCTGTATCCAGGGGAATTGGAGATTTGCATCTGAAACAATGGGTGATACCGGTGCCGGAGACTAAAATCATTAACATTGAAACTGAATGCGAGTTCTTAATTCTTGCATCTGATGGGCTATGGGACAAGGTACAATTGCTCTCTGGGTTTATCTATCTTTTGTTGGACTGCAAAACCTTTCTCCTTTTATCTCTGCTCTCTCGAGTGAAGATGACAATATGCTACTCCTAATTCTTTTCAGGTTAGCAATCAGGAGGCTGTAGATATAGCTCGACCATTGTGTATGGATGCCGACACTGCATCATCATTGTCTGCTTGCAAAAAGCTTGTGGATTTATCGGCTACACGAGGATCACTGGATGATATAAGCGTTATGATAATAAAGTTGCAGCATTTTGTTTGAAGGGTTATGAAGTAACAATCCCGAATAGCATTCATTGACAAACAGAATTAGGAATAGATGTTAGTTTTGTGCCGCAAGTATTATTTTCATGGACTTGCGGCTATCACCATTGGAGTTAGCTAATTCTCTGATTTGTATTTAGATTTTTTCCAAGATGATGATTACTAACTTTGTACTGTAAGAACTTGTAGAAATTGACATGAGATAGATACTACATTATTTTGCATGTCTGATACAAACCTTTCAACCCATTGTTGTCTTATTGGTGTTTCATTTTGTTTGGCATGAAATAATTATTCCACAGCTAGCTTGATAATGAATGAATGTCAAGGAGAGATTGTGCATGTAATGTAATAAAACAAGACAAACTGATCATTTTTGCAGATGAGAATTGGGAATCTAAACCATAAGACCGGAGTCTTAATATTGCCATAACTTTCAAGAGTGTAAGCCAACCATTTCACCCATATTCACCGATCTGTGTTCTTCAACAATCACTACTTTCATGCAACAATTATACCTTATTTCTAGTAAATGTCTAAATAAGTATCTGCTAATGAATTCTGAGATATGCTACTTTTCCCTGAAACCTGTCACTATGAATATGCCTTCAATCTGGCCTCTTCTTTCCTAATATTGTTCCATTTGCTTGCTTACAAAGGCAGATTACACCACACAAGAAGTGCCATCAACCTTACCACCAACCATGTTCTTGGTGACCAAAATCATCAAGACAGGTCCCATCTCTTCATTCATTCATTCATGTCTCGCCGCTCTGGGTTGAGACAGAATTAGTCAGATCTGGAACATCTTTCGCCCAGCTTAGTTTACTGTTACAAATTGGAATAGATGGAACTCCAATGGCAACAACCATTGGGTATATCGAACTTTTCATCCTTTATTTACAGACCTCTATACTTCTTAGCTGAAATAAATGTTCATTGAGCCAGGAGAAGCATCTGACAGTATCAGCAGTTCTTCTTTAGAGAAAAAGGGTAAATTAGCAGTATTAACTGAGCACTGAAGATTGACTTTTGAACTGAACTCTACTTCTTGCATGCAGGCAATTGAAGGAAAAGTACAGCAGCTACTCGATGCAGTGATTGATACAGGTAAAAACCATGAACTACAAGTCACCCACTGACTCCACTCTGTGCAACAAAAATCATCAAGTACAATCTAAGAATTCCAGAGATCATCAACAGAACCCAATGACTCTTTCACTCTCTACAACCAAAACCATCAAGCACAATCTAAGAATTCCAGAGATCACCAACAGAAGCAGTGGTGAAGAAGCTTCACCAGTTTTATTCAAAGCTAGCAGTCCACTACGACTCTGCTGCTTGCTCTCATGGGATCACTCCGCGGAATGGATTGGGGACCTCATACCCGGGGTTGGGAACAAAGGTGTCATCGTTCCCAGGAAGATACTCGCCATTAGCTGCAGCTGGGATGCTGTGGTCTAAACCACGGAATCCAGGCATCTCATGGCTGCCGATCATGTACCGCCCGATACCAGGAATCAGTACAGTGCCTTCATGGCCGAGGAACTCGGTCTCCTTCGTGTCCGAATTGGCCGGAACTTTACGTCCGGCGAGTGCAACTTGAGCTACGGATATCAGTCCCAGGAAGAGGAGGATGAGAGGGAGAGTAGGGCAGCGTGAGCAGCTCCCCATTGACACAGACAACGACAAGAAGAAGAAGGAAGTAGTAGTAGAGACAGCTGTGTTGGATTGCTGCTGCAAGCTCTGCTGCTTCTTATATAGGCAGAGAAGAGTTCATGGTGTTAGGTGGAGAAATGGCGGTGATTAATTCTGGCTTGCCAACCTTCCGTGAGTGACAGCGAGAAGCTTTGTTACATAGCGTGAATTAAGTAGGCTCCAAATCCATCTAACCCGATTCATTACAAGAAGCAGACACCAACAATCATTTCCTGCTCATTCATGTTGCCACCTTGTACATCCAAGGATATAAATTAGGGTTTACGTTGCTGTATGTGGCTTCTCCTTCCACGTACTGGTGGACATTAAATCGAGGGCATGACCGAGCAGGAGGCTGCTCCACGAGATTGTTGGGATTCAATTAAATCCCAATCTCTCTCATCAACGTCATGAGCACCAAGTCGAGCGTAATACCATAGTCCTCCTCTACACAAACTGACGATGATGATTTGGTGGCTTTTGTTCATATCCTCATCAAAGCGTTTCAACCATCTGATGCAGTCAAAGCGCTTCGCTTTATTTGTTACTCTTACATCCAAAATTTCCTCGTGAGACCGACCATTCACATCCCACGAGGATTTCTAAACCTAAAAGTTATTTATGATTACAGATTTCTCGTATGATATCTCCTCTTGATAACTTGATCGAAATCATCTTCGACACACGTAAATCGACTACATTTCCTATCGTTCCTTCTTTTGAATTTGACCCAAAGGTATAATAAATATTATGACACCCATCTATTATCTTCCCAACCATCCGACGATTTCGTCACGGTAAAGTGTCCAAATACCTCTCCTGGATCAAACACGTTCGTACCCGAGTTCGCACCCTAGCATGGGCCAGCACTGCCGACATGGTCCACCTGGCTTTGAATCGAGACAGCTCACTCGGGTGGTTGACCGAGTCTCGAGTGAGCCCAGTGGAAACCAGTGTATCAATTGGACCGCTGCGTGCCCCACAAACAGGCTCCTATTAAAATAAAGACTCCTCTACCCGTTGCCCCACTGCAGCGCTGTAGAAGCCAAACGTGCCGGATTTCTCCACCGTAACGCGTGGGTCTTCCTGTTATCACGGACGTCCGATCATGATCGGACCGCTCTCGTTCGAAGATCACGTCGGTGATCGCGCACGCACTCGCAGTTGGCAGCCGAAAAGCCTACCCCTTTTTTTTGGGGGGAGGGGTATTTGACGGCACATGCGCCACCAACGGTGGCGATCCGATCTCGTTCCGACGGGCCACACCAACACTAAACTATGACGGTTCAAAGCGTTGAATAAATGCTGATTTGGCGTCGGTTCGACCCGTCTCTCCCTCCTCCCCATCTCCGTTGGGGATTCATCCCACATGGCCACGACCGTCAGCGAAGCAGGCGGCGCTGGCGATGAAAGAGGCCGCAGGAAGGGCCGGACCACGCCGCCGCACGTCAGGGCGCTGGCGGGGTCTCTCGGCGGGGTCGTGGAGGCGTGCTGCCTGCAGCCCATCGACGTGATCAAGACGCGGCTCCAGCTCGACCGCACCGGGGCGTATCGCGGGATCGTGCACTGCGGCGCCACCGCCGCTCGGACCGAGGGGGTGCGCGCCCTGTGGAAGGGCCTCACCCCCTTCGCCACCCACCTCACCCTCAAGTACGCCCTCCGCATGGGCTCCAATGCCCTGCTCCAGTCCGCCTTCAAGGACCCCGCCACCGGCGACCTCTCCAACCGCGGCAGGGTCGCCGCCGGATTTGGCGCGGGCGTCCTCGAGGCCCTCGTCATCGTTACCCCCTTCGAGGCGAGCCCCGTTGCCCCTCATCTTATTATCTAGTTCCCAATTTCTGACCTTGATATTGTCATTGTAGTCGTTGCTGTCTGATTGCTTATTAATATATGTTTCTCATCGATCTTTATCGTGCTGTTTAGGTCAAAGATTTTGATCTTTTTTACTGTTTCTAAATTGGTCATCTATTGGAGAAAAAATTATACTAAAATCTTGAACTTGATATTCTTGATCTAATGATTATTGCAATATCAATCCACTTAACATTAATGTATGAAAAGGAGGTCAAACCTTTGAAGGAGAAAGATCGTGTTATGAGTTCTTTCATTCCTACTAAGGCATGCTATTGAATTTGCCTCAGACCAAGTGTCCTTTTACGGAAGCCATATATCTTAAGATGTTCGTATGCATTTTCATATTGTACATGAGTTTGTGATCCCTCTTATTGTTGTCATAATCAGCATATTGGTATGTGGCATTCTTGATCAGACACTGCATTGAATTTGAGATCTCGTACACGGAAAAAGTTTCAGGACCACCGATTAGGTATTGGTACAACTGATATAGATCTCTTGTTGGTCTTAAAATTGATATACTTCCCTAATCATGATATTGCTTTAGCATACTTGCATCTTTACCCCAAAGTCTCATTAAATCATAGGTTTTCCTGGAAAGGACAATGCTGGTATAACCATCCAGTTGTCTGCCCATGAAGACCTGATAATTATCTCACACCTTGTCCGGCAAGAGTCACCAGCATAAGTGCAACTCGTATTGATTTAGCTCAGCAGGCACAACTCCATTTGCCTTAGAGGTGATTGGTTTGGACCTTCATGATGAATCTATATGCATTCCTCTCTAAACTTTTTCTGGAAGTTGCCAAACCTTTATTCAAAACATAGTGGATGTGAAAGATAGATGTCGACCATCTCGAACTACATGTTTATTCTTCAGTTATTTATTTATTTTCACTGAAGTATTGTTTACATTATCAAATTGAGGAAATGACTTTGTGCACAATGAAGATCCAAGAGTCTTCTTTTTGCAGAAAACCAAGTGGTTTCATTAGGATAAAATTGGACTGAGCTTTTGTTACAGTATTTGAAGTTTTTAGTTGCTTTGAAATGCTAGGAACTGCATACACCTTACATTCTATTGCCAAGAAAATAATTTTGTGTCAGTCAGCTGAGACCTTTACGACCCAATGATTATCACATAATTCTGAATAAGAAGATAAACAGGGCTCTGGGTCTGTAGATATCAGATATAACGGCGGAGTGAACAAATCCTAAATTTAGAAAGAGATTGAATTTAACCTGTTTATTTACAAACATTTGACTCTGCATAATATCCGCACACAAGGTCATGCGCTTCAGGTTCATTGGCACTAGGCGTCGTTTGCTAGACATGTGTTCTTCTCCAGAATTCTCCTTTTTTATAGGTAACTTGTGCTGGATTGCTGTTTCATACTTGTGCTCTTTCACAGTTGTGAAGCATTAATGTAGATCTCATGAATACAGGTGGTGAAGATTAGGCTGCAGCAACAAAAGGGGCTGAGACCCGAGCTTCTAAAGTACAAGGGTCCCATACATTGCGCAAGGATGATCATTCGCGAAGAAGGCATTTTGGGTCTTTGGGCCGGAGCTGCACCGACCGTCATGCGTAACGGAACCAACCAAGCCGCCATGTTCACGGCGAAAAATGCGTTCGATGTTGTTCTCTGGAAGAAGCATGAAGGAGATGGCAAGGTGCTTCAACCGTGGCAGTCTATGATTTCAGGCTTTCTTGCGGGGACTGCTGGGCCAATCTGTACCGGCCCCTTTGATGTTGTCAAGACAAGGCTGATGGCCCAAAGCAGATCAGGTGGTGATGTGAAATACAAGGGCATGGTGCATGCGATCAGAACAATATTTGCCGAAGAAGGGTTGCGTGCGCTTTGGAAAGGATTGCTTCCCAGGCTGATGAGGATCCCACCTGGGCAGGCCATAATGTGGGCTGTTGCTGACCAAGTAACCGGACTCTATGAGAAGAGCTACTTACATCGGGCTCATCTATGATCACCCTCGTCGATTGCTTTGCCAATAAAAAGGACTTGGATGATGAATGTCCATCAACTTTCATTTAGCTTTCTGAGAAAGGATAAAGCATTAGAGCTCACACATATCTGCTGAACATGATTCTGTAGCAAAGGAAGATTACATTGTTGTTGTAGTTTACATGTACAAGATATTGGTTGGTTCAATCATTCATTTGATCCTATGCTGTTTATATGTCTGAATGTGAAATCTGATCCATCTGACATCTGAATAAAGCTGTTCAACAACTACTCAGAGCTTTTTTGTGAGACAATTTTCTCGATACATATACCTTCGCTTGGCATATACTGCGTGACATCATCGCTCTGTTTGTGATCTGTAAGCCATTTCTGAGTTGTATAATGGCAAAGATGAACTGCGCAACAGATGTATGGTTCAATGGATGTACATTTCTTTTGTTCCAAAGCTGTGAGGCAGCATATTTCGTGGGACGAACCAAAACCTTGGAAATTGAGACTGGCAACTCGTGACTGCATCACCGCAAAGCACCATAAATGCTCGTCTCCGGCCATTGGCTGCGTGCTTTGCAGCAGCAGAGGCTGGTGGCGTGGGACCCACCGCCCTCCGTCTCACTGCGTGCCAGCTCGTCTCGGGAAAGACAAGCAGGCGTCATCGTCCCCGTTGGTGCTGCTCAGCCGCAAAGCTCTAATATTTTCTTTAATTCTCAGATAATCATTTAATATCTAAAAAAATACTCCTTCAAAAAACTATCATTTTAAATAGTTTAATTTAAAATTTATTATTATCATAAAATATATATTTTTTTTATTTTGATAAATAAAAATATTAATATTATAGTATTATTTTTGAAATAACAACATATGTGAATCATTGATATAATAAATATTTATTTTATTTAGAAAATATATGTTATCCGATTGGATCATATGGTTATTGATTGTCAAACGTATCCGAAGTGAAAATAGGAATAGTTTTATTTAAAATTTATTACTATCATAAAAATATATTTTTATTTTGAAAGAATAAAAAATATTAATTTTATAAAACCTGAATAAATATTTCAAAATATTTAAACTTAAGTTAATAATAAGAAAAAAATCATACATTTATGATTTAATTTTAATCTTTATTCACTTTTTATTTGAGATTAGAATAGGATATTAAACAGTAATTTCGATCGGAGAAGCAGAAGAGAACGGAGGATTAATTCTTTGCATTGTATGATCGATATTACATAAATATTGAACAGAGCAGAGCAGAGCAGAACAGAGGACATGACATAAATATTTCGATCAGAATAGCAGAACAGAACAGAACAGAGGATTAATTCTTTCCATCATACGATCGATCGGACATGGTAAAAACTCTTTTATATCTGCTTGGCACAAATTCCAACATTGTTTATATTGATGAGGTGAGGTGAGGTGAGGTGAGGAAAGCTGCAGGCCAGCTTTCCATGTCGCCATTATTATGGAGTTCAGGGGTGGTCAGATACGAACTCTGTGGACATTGTTATTGCTGTTTGCCTCGAGAGGAGCGTGTGCCGAGTTTGATGGTGTGCTACGCATGTGGGATTGGCTTTAATGTCCATCCACAACTATCTCTCTGTCTCTCTCTCTCTAATTCTTTTGGTCCTTCACCCTTGTTATGTGCTTGAGTCTAAGACATAAGAACTTTGGTTAGTAAAGATCTGAGAAGGATCAATGCACTAATTTTATCTTTATACTGATCGTTTACTGTATCTAAAATGAGATGAATCGCAAGAGAGAGAGAAAGAGAGAGGCTGCGAACTTGAGAGGCATGTATGTATTAAGATAAAACTCCATATACAAAAGACCCAGTTAATAATCTTGTTGACTGAATCATACATAATATGTTAAACATGTTTAATTATCAATCGTGTTGATTTGATCTCTAAATTTTATAATATATTATTTAAATTTAGATTTAAGCATCACAAACATCAATGAGTTAATGAAACAATTATTCTATCGAATCAGATCTTCACAATGAATATCAAAATCAACAAAATTAAAATGTCTACCGCTAATTCACCTCAGTATTAGACACGAAAAGAAAAGGAGAAGGAGAGGCCCCCCTTTTCCCCTTCTCTGCATCACACACATGTGGTGTGTGTGATGTTTTGTGCCCTCACTGCATTCAATACTACATGAATTCTTCAAACCCTTCCCTTCTCATGTCCCCTCCCCTCCATGTTGACATCCCCTAAACAACACACCTTTTATCTTCCTTGCTAACATTCTTGCCGAATCTCCTTCTCCCTATTTTTCACCAACCAAATATTAAGGAAGAACACGCAAAGTGAGAAACTGTGCACGTTAATGCCGCCGTCGTTAATTGAACACGATGCAGGTTTGCCTGCATGTCTCTTTCTCGGCCGACACCCCGCCGTAATCAACTCCTCCATTGCTGAGAACATGGCCTCCAGCTCCTGTTCTTGGATCACCTCCCGTTTCCACGGCTGCTCCTTCGTTAGGAGACACCGAATCGGACCGATACGATCGACCATGATCTGTTCGTGTTATAGCAGGAGACAGGGCAGGGCGACTCTGTTTTGTTCCTTTGTTTCTTTCTCTGCTTCGTCGGTTGGTGTTGGACGGAGAAAGATGGATGCCGAGATGTCTCGTGCATTACAGCCATCATTCCCTTTCTTTATATGCATGCAGTGCTCGATCTCGAGCTGGCCGGTGTTCCCGCGCGGCAGGAAGCGAGCACGCCATGGCGTGCCGTGCCATCATTCTGGGCCATGACGTGCGCCCACCGAATCCCCACCACCGCCACCAGCAGGAGGAAGGAAGACGGTCGTCGTCCTGCACGTCTACTGCTGCTGCTGCTGCGGCCACAGCAAGCGTCGTGCGCCCCTCGACCGCATCCCACGAGCCACGCAGCCACCACTACGTCGAACTTGCCCCATCCCACCAGTCTCGCCATCTCCATGAAGTCAAACGAGCTTAACTCCAGCAAAACTTAAACCACGTTCGCAATCAGTCACTCGATGCCGAGTCGGCTTAAATCGAATTGACCAAATCAAGACCCAATTCGGATGGGTTCGTCGTCGTCCATTTCCATTACGTCAAAGAAACCGTTTCCGGTGGAGCCTTTTTCCCACGCCCCGCTCCCACCGTTGGCCACTTCCCCGCTTTCTCTCCCCTCTCACGTGCTCTTATTTACTGCACGCCTAACTATATATACCGGTCCTGCCGTTTCTGCTGCCCTCTATCCGCTCCGTTCCCTTCTCACTCCCGGCTCCTGTCTTAGCTCACCATACCAGCCTTTCTCCATGGAGGGCCGCCGCCGCCGCGATAGCAGGAGTTGGGTGAGGGGGCGAGTCATCGGAAGCGGTTCCTTCGGTACCGTCAGCCTCGCCTTGGACGAATCCAGCGGCGAAGTCTTCGCCGTCAAGTCCGTCCCTCTGCATTCCTCCAACCCCGCTCCGACCCTTGCTCTCGATAACGAGATTCGTCTCCTCAAGTCCCTCCGCTCGCCTTACGTCGTCGAGTACCTCGGCGACGACACCACCCGCGAAGCTCGCGCCGGCGCGTGCCGCAACTTGCACATGGAGTACATGCCCTGCGGCACCGCGGCGGACTTGGAGACTGCGAGGAAGAAGAAGGGGAATTGCCCCATGGACGAGCTCGAGGTGCGAGCTTACGTTCGGTGCGTCGCCTGCGCGCTTCGTTACCTCCACGACGTCGCCGGCGTCGTGCACTGCGACGTCAAGGGCCGGAACGTGCTTCTAGGCCGAGCTCCCGGCGTCGCTAAGCTCGCGGACTTCGGCGCCGCGGTGAGGATTTCCGATGGAGGCGAGCGTAACAGGGTGCGGGGAACGCCGCTGTGGATGGCGCCGGAGGTCGCGAGGGGGGAGCGGCCGAGGCCAGCGTCGGACGTGTGGTCGCTCGGCTGCACGGTCATCGAGATGGCGACCGGAGCGCAGCCGTGGCCGGACTACGCGCCCAAGGATGCCGAGGCTGCTATGTTCTTCGTCGGCTACGGCGACAAGCTGCCGGAATTCCCTCCCTGGCTGTCGGAGCTCGGCCGCGATTTTCTCGACAAGTGTTTGAGAAGGAACGCGACCGAGAGGTGGACGGCGGAGCAGCTACTGCGGCACCCGTTCTTAGCTGAAGCAGACATCGAGACGCCTAGGGGAGTGCTCGAGTGGGCCAATTCGGAGTTCCGTGACGACGCCGACGATTGCAGCAGGGAAAACTACAGCACGGACTACAGAAGCGTTGCGGATTCCATTGATCTGATGGCTTGTGGAGGAGAGAGAGTGAGGGAGTTGGCTTCGAGTGTGGGAATTATAGGGTGGGATAGTGATGGTTGGGAGGAAGTGAGGAGCGCAGAGGAGCACAATTGGGCAGGGGATGGAAGAACAGAATTGGTCGTGGGTGGGTGGAGGGGAGAAGAAGGGGGGAGGACATGCTCGGAATATTCCAATTGCTGCAGCGTGGGAATGGCTGACGAGGATAGGGCTGGCAGTGCTGCTGCTGCTCCTCTATGTGGCTCTTGTAATGGCGGTTCGGTCGGTTTACATGGGACCGATGATCTCAATAGGAAGGTGTTCTTTGGATGGTGTGGTTTACTGTTACTCCTACATGTGAAAGTTGATGTTCCCATGCACTCGTCCTTTATCATTGCAACATTCTCCGTAGTTTCGGAGAATGGATTATTTTTGTGACTCAAATTCTGACCTCTCAGATTATAAAGAGGCCGCACAGAAGAGTATTTTCTTGATGGAGTCTGGGCAACTGTTCCAAGTGATGCAAGTTGAAGCACTTGTGTCTCTCATGCTTTCAGTACGAGAGCCACACACACCAAGAGCATGGGGGGGGCGGGGGCGGGGATGCTCCACTGCCCCTCTCTCGGTGCTCCGAATAAAACTCGAGTACATTCTCATCTCACTTTATGCATGATTGTGTCTGTGGTCATTACTCGAGTCAGAGAGAGAGAGAGAGAGAGAGCTGAGGTGGCCTGTCTTCTTCCTCAGCTTTCGGCCAAGCTCATGCAGTATGGATTATGTGGGGTCGGGACTAACTCTCCCTCGCCTCAAAAGATAAGTGGTTGCAGATGGCCCACATGACGCCTTCTCTTTACCTCAGTCACGCTGCGGCCACCCAAAGATGGCTACAAAATTATGGCGGAGTACGGTGCATGGGAAAGACGAAGGCGGACGGCCAGCTTTTTCATAGTTATGCCCTGTGCCAAGTAAGTGACAGCTGCCGCAACCCCAAACTAAGAATAACCGAAGACGACATTTGCGGGCTTTTCATTTTGTGGTTGGGTCATATGATTCGAGGACGAACCGTAGTATATGGTACTGTTGATGAGAAAGCATTTCAAGTTTGCACAGCCATTGCAGCTTCACCTATTGGCATCCGAGGAAAGAGGAAGCATTATGAGAAGAGACGAGAATAAATGTTGGGTAATAAATAAGAACATTGCTTTCGGTTCTTCCATTGTTTGTATCAATAATTGTACATCATGGCACGAATGATTCATATCAAATGCTTGTTCAAACTGAGGTAAATTGTAAATGCAGCAACTACGCTGGGGTTTAAGCTCGACAATATGATTATGATGCTCCCATTCAGTAAGTAAATATTCGCAGGGACTATGTTCTAACTCATATAATTGATCAAATGATTCCCAAAAAACAATTGGTAATTTACCCACGCAAGAAAGATTATTTTCCATGACGAGTTATATTTCTTTGAATTCCCATTCCAAGTTCCACACAGCCACTGACGGAAATGTGCAAATATGAATAATCACCATGTAGCAGGGTATCTAAAAGTGTTACCTGCTTCTCAGGGACACATTCCCTTCAGCCAAATGAACTGGAGTTGAACATTCATTCATTCAAGATGGACATCCGGCTGCGAGTTTGAAGTACTTCCAGTGATTGTTATTTTCGAAAGGTCTGTAAAGTTGGATGGATCCAGAGCAATGTGGGACGAAAAGTCAACAAGCTACACCCTTTACAAAATACCTGAAACAAATAATTCGAATATTAGTTGCCGGTTGATTTGCTTCCAAACACGAATAAAATTATGGATGCATCAAGACTCATTATGCAATCACCTATAGAGTAACACAAGGCATCACACACAAAAAGAATAAAGAATACATATCAAAATTTCTAAACCATCTTTCATGCCTGCTATAGCTGATGGTTGGAATAGCTGCATCAAAAGATGCACCTCCATGAAAAGAAGCACAAGCTTTTACTTTGTCTTTCAGCATAGTTTTCAATTGTAACTGTATAATTGGATCTGAATCTTCACACGCACACACACACATATATATATACGTATATACATACATATATATATATATATGTATATACATTCATATATGCATATTTATATATATATGTATACACACGTGTGTGTGTGTGTGTGTGTGTATTGACCCACTAGAGAACGAAGGCTGAAATGCCAACAAACATTCATCTCTTCTCTAAATGTTGACCCAATACAAAATCGCTGATGGTTTGACCTACTGCTATTTTTACGGGGATTCTATCAATCATTGTATGATCCCTATTCAAGATCACTGCAGTTCCTCTTCGGGCAAGACTATAAAGAAATCATCAACAAGAGCTATGAAGATGTGAAAACATGTTGCATATAAAGCTGGCTAAAGCAATCACACAAGTCTAAAGCTAGGCTAAAGAAGAATTAGCAGTGAATAAATTTGAAGGCAAAGGTTCATATCATTTCGAACCTTATCAACCCATATATGAGCCAAACAAAGAATTACTTTCTGGCTGATGGAAAGTCCTGCCTGCTGAAGGGCCATAGCAAGAGATGGTTCAGATGCTAATTGAGCAAAATAGTTGGTATTCATCACCAACACCCTGTCAAGAATGGTGGCAGAAGAAGCACACACTGGTGTCACGGAAGGATTATGATCAGGGCCCAGTTAGGATGAGTTTCTAGAAAGCAGGGCCCAGTTATCAGAAGTATGAGAAAATGTGCCAAGTATAATGCCCATGCAAGCTTTGTCAATCCAATAGAACGCTCAAGTACCTGAAGAACTCCAGCAATCAGTGGAGGGGCCTCCACAAAAAAGCACTACAGATCGAATGAAATTGATTGACTAATAATTAATAAATATGTCCATATTCATTTAAGCATAGTAAATTAATAGTGAAGAACTACAAAATAGGTGATCATGTGCTGCAAACAGCAGTAATAATAATTAGTATAAAGCACCACTTTGATTATGTTCAGTGTAGAATATGACTGATGCAATAAGATGCAAAATCTAGGTTTGCATGAGTTGAAAAGCTTAATTCTATCAGAATTTGATAAATTCAACGTAATCACCATACAAAGCTTTAATAAGTCAAACTTGGAGAATCAGGTAGGATCTGAAATATATATGAGAAAGAAATGAATGCAAGGCCAATGAAGAATTCGGTGTATGAAAGAAATAATAACAAGAATATTAAACATTCTTTCAAGATGTTCCTTTCAAGAGAATTACCTTGCTCGGTGCAGCACAGTCAGTGTGACGTATCATTGAATTTGTTGGTTCCTTTCTTATACTAAGTTGATAGTCCTGCCATGGATTTAAGTACTTGTTCGTACGGGTTTCAGTAATCTATGAGACCGGTACAATACCAGACACCAAGCAGTATACCAAATAATACCCTCCATTGTCATTGAATAAAATAATAACAATAATTTAAAGCCAGTGTCAAGCTATAAGCTTCTATTCTAGTACTTGGTAAAACCGATAAAACACCAATCAATATGTAAGGGTCCATCCGGTATTTAAATTCTTGGGTCCAAGTTCAACGAGTAAAAAGTACAATATTCAATATTTATTCTTTATCATTCCCCCTATCATGAACAACATTACAATGGACATCTTAAGGGACTACATAGAAGTATTCATAAAAAGAAATGTATGCTTATGAGAAAGGAAAGATGCAGATGCTGCAGAAGATTTCTCTGGTTTTTTTTCTTCTGCACCATTATCAAAAGCGTTCGACTGAACTACACCTACCTTATGCAATTATAAATAGGTACATCAGGCATAGACCAAAATCTATTCAATCCATTATGACAAGAAAATTGGCAGGAGTCATATTTTCGGTTATTTTATATCTTACCTTTTTTCTCCTTTCCTTTTAAGTTGCTTTCTTTGCACGTCATCAATATAATCGCCACAATTTTTATTGGCAATCTTGGCTTTTGGTAGCTGTACTTAAAGGGCGAAGAAATAACAAATTAACAAATGGAAGCTTTAGCAGTGACTTGTATAAGAACAGGGGCAACCATTGCAAACAATGTTCTTAAAAATGAATGTGAAATATAGAGCAAACAATAACAAAAAGATAAAAGGGTCACTAGGCAGTCTAAATATATCAGGATGCATCAAAAAACAGAGATGCTAGAATAAAAATCATTAAGGTAAGTCATTAGAAAATCTTCTTATTATCAAATCCCAAATTTTATGGAGAGGAGATCAAGTGAAAAGGCCCTCCGCAGTCATAATCTTTGAACCATCTCAATTCATGTCCCATCTCCAATGCACCTATTTGTAATTATGTTTATAAGCGAGCAGGGCAATGGAACAAGTCAGTGATGCAATTGTAATAATTCATTAATATGCCATCAGAGCACTCTAAAGTTGTACCTCACCATTCGAATTCATCCAATTTGTGCATCCTTCAGAAATTTTATTAATAGATTTGATCTAAATTCTCGTGGATTTTTAATCCTACGGATTTTTATCAAAATAAATCCGAAAAAACACACAAAGGCAGACTGAGTAAAACTCACAGCAGTCAAACCATGGAAAGTTCCATGCTTCGAGTGGGACAGCTGTCAGGATATCACGGCGAGGCCTCCAGGAGCGGACCGATACTGTTCTAGAAATACACGGAGGCCAGGAGGCGAACATCATCCCGGCGACCCGAATCCCTCGCCGTGACGATCTCCTGCATCCACCATTTCCCAAGTTCTTGAGTTGAATTCATCGTCGAATTGAAACGAACCACGGGCGAAATAGAAATCCAAGAAAGCAAGATGGGTTTGTAAAGATTACAAGAAGGCAGGAGCAGAATTCCGGGCGGTTCTCGATCTGGGCGAGGGCGGACTCATCGAGGCTCAAAACATTGGAGAGGATCGGGTACACGGTCTGGACGTCCGCCGCGGAGAGAGCCACTCCTCGACCGGGAAATATACGAATGCGAGTCTCTCTTCTCCCAAATCTGGCCATGGCGATCGAGGGTTTGGATTTCCTGATAGAATCGGTGGATGCATTCGCGAATGACGCGGAGAGTGGATTCGCTGGGGCGTGGGCAAACGACGGTGCCGCAGACAGCAGGGGGCGTGCAAGCGGCGAGGAAAAGGCCGTCGGGGAAGAGGGCAGCGAGGCATGTTGTATGAAGGCGCCTTTTCTTTTATGAAGGCGATTTTACATATCTAAGTTCTAACTTATGGGAAAATAATATTTACACTCACTAATCTTATTCCAAATATTATAATCTTTGAAATATTATTTATTTCATGAATATTTCATTCCCACCTTATAAATAGCAACCATTCATGATACTTTTTCCTCTCCAAGGAAAAAGAAAAAGAAAAAAGAAATACGTTATTTGGTCCTAAAACAACAAAAATATAATATTACGTGACTTTCCAAAGAAAAAGATAACAAACAAGAGAAGAGATTCATAAAGTCAACTCCATTGCCCCATCAATGCCTCTCACAGTTACAAAACAACTATTGACTTATATTATGAGAGTAAACAAATTATAATTACTGAAACTTTTCCTCTCTCTCTCTATATACATTATTACACGGTCAACCCAGCTGTGTACTTCACACCAGTTGACGGCAACCACATGTTTCCATCTATGAACTGAGCCACCGTGAAGTTGGCAACCATGGCCGGATCGCTGAGTGCGTGGTAGCCTGGCCACTTGACTCGGTTCCCCAACCCGGAACCCGGCCCGTAGTTCATGTACTCGGCGTAGTACAGTGTGTCCAAGGCGAACTCGGCGTTCCACTCCAGCCACCCCTCCGGTCGGATCAACGAGCCCAGGTAGGACTGCATGAACACGGTGCGGGAGTACTCCTTCCACGGCCGGCCGAGGTACGTGGGCGTCGAGTTGGTGAAGCCGACGAGGTCGGCGTCGGCGGAGACGTTGCAGAACTGGAAGGAGAAACCGGTGTTCTGGTTCGGATCCTTGCGGCCCTGGGCGGTCACTGAGTTCTTCTGCTCGGGGAGGGGCCGGCGAAGGAAGAGCTGGCAGTTCTGGAAGACCGCGGCGGCGTTGCCGAAGACGAAGTCGACGGTGCCGGTGACGCGGCACTCGCGGAAGAACTGCCGCAGCGAGTGGGCGTAGAGGGTGTCCTGGTAGCCGGAGAACTCGCAGCGGTAGAAGACGGAAAGGTCGGAGTCGGAGCGGAGCGCTACCGCCTGGTGCTTCTGTGGCCCCGCCGTGTTCTCGATCGTCAGGTCGCGGGCGATGAACCCCTTGCCGGCGACAGCTGCAAGAACACATTCGGTGACACGTATTCCCCAAAAGAAGAGAGAGAGAGAGAGAGAGAGAGAGAGAGAGAGATGCATGCAGCGTAAAGAAAGGACTCGCTTTTGACTCGAGAGCACATGGAGATCGATGGTGATGGTGGCCTTCAATCACATAGGTGGGTGCAGCTGAGGACGGTTTGAAGACGATGGGGAGGAATGATACTTTCCATCTGAGGCCAGTGGCATCTTGTCAGATCCAAACATAGCTTCGATCAGACCAGGAGGGCAATCGAGAGACCACTTGAGGAACGATTCTTGACAGCAGACACGGGAATAGCATGAACAAATGAACGCTAAGGCCGGCAATGTAATACGGGTACCGAGGACCTCACACAAAAGCTTCGCCATCCGGCGTGGCTCTCTCGAGATCCAGAGCATGAGAGAGCCAAAGGAAAGGGAAGTTGGGACACACCGACACTCTCCAGGTCTAAAGGACCTAAAGCCGGAAGAAAAGCCGGTGACGGTCACGTCACTTAACTTCGTCTCTTCCGTCTCTTCCTTTGATGCGCCGCAGCGCATGTGACTGGTGTCGTGTTCTCGGTAGGACGACTATTTTTGACTACATAAGTACGAAGCATTGACCAATTTTGACTTTGGATATGTGTTAGAGAAGGATAATGCCGTGACGTGGTGAAGGATGGGTTCTTTTGACTCACCGAAGGTGGCGCTGCGGTAGGTGGTCCAGCCGTCGACGTAGCTGCGACTGCCGGAAATGACGGTTTGGCCCATGCCGTCACCGACGAGCATGAGGTTCCACTTCTTCTTCTTCACCTCCACGTTCTCCTTGTACACCCCCTTCTTCACGTGTATTACGTACCTCCGCGCGCCCTCCGTCGGTGCCGCCGCCACGGCCGCCTCTACCGTCGTGTAGTTACCACTCCCGTCCTGCGCCACCACGGCATCCGCCACCGTCGTCGGCTGGGCCTGCAGCAGCCTCCGGTCGGCCGCCGACACCCACTCCGGGAACCCCATCAGCCTCCTGCTGCCGCCTTTGCCGCCGGTCCCTCCGCCCGCCGCGATCTCGCGGAGGCCGTCGGAGACGAGGGAGGTGACCATGTCGAGGCCGCCGGCGACGAGGGTCTCGACAAGGCCGCCGGTCCCGTCGAGGCCCTCCTTGCAGGTGTCCTGGTTCCCAAGGGCGGCGCTCATCCAGGAGCGGAGATCGGACCGGCGGTTCCCGGCGCCCGAGGCAGACGCGGAGGCGGTGGTGCGCTGGGACGCAGATAGGGTCCAGGTGAGCTCGTCGGAGGAGAGGTCGAGGAGGTCGAGGCAGTCGTCGACGGCGGAGGAAAGGCGGAGGTCACCTCCGAGAACTCCAGAGAAGGTAGAGACAAGTGACATGACCTTCTTGATCTCCTCGAGGGTAGACTGCAGGGTGGAGACGAAGTCGGCAGAGGGGACGAAGGAGCTGGCCGACGACGACACCCGCCGCGGTGCCTTGGGCGTCTCGCATTCCGGATGCCATGCCGTAGTATTCAAGGAGCTGCCCTGGGCGGACGTTAACAGGAGGAGGAGGAGGAGGAGGAGGAACAGAGAAGCAAAGGTGGGCCGGGAAGAAGCCATGATGCCGGTATTGCTGCGGAAAGGATAGAGGAGGGAGGGAGTCATTAATGGAGAGGTGATGAGCTTCACAACTACATGCAGATTGTGCTATATAGAGCGAACAGAGCCGCGTGCCAGCTGCACAAAGATAAAAAGAGATAGCGTTGGAACTGCTGCGCCCTCCATCGAGAAGCTTTCTGCTAATTGAGCTCAAAAGAGCAAGGAAATCAAGAAGAAGACCCACATAAAACATAGTTTCGGTGGATTTGGACCAACGTAGAGAACTTGTAGTCAAGTTTCATTCTTATGACTGTGGAAAGCTGTGGTGAGGTTGAATTGGTTCTTGTAATCTTCTATCCGAAGCTTTCAAAGCCATGGTCGTTTGTTGAGTACATAAGCGGTGGATCGGCGACACGTATGAGCTGCATTTAGCTTGGTTAAATTTGGGGCATGTCCACTTGGCTTTTGAGATTCATTAATGCAACTTGGTTGCGTGCAATCTACTGTACCATAAAGACATGGCTTTAATCTTCATTTTTCTATAGAACAAAGAGTTCATAACCTGATGATATTAATGTTTCTATATAAGTGGGTGAGAATTGAGTAGTGAGATAAAATGGTAACGCCAATAAGAATCGCGCCCACATAAGAAGGGCTGTACTGCACTACTTTAATGCGTCTCCGCGTGAGGCTCTGTTTAAAGATCGCTTTCTTCACTTCAGCAATATTCTTTGGAGTTGTTTATTTGCGTTGGCAGTATCCGTCTTCACATCAATCTGCAGTAGCGCAATAAAACCACGTCCGACTCCCCACCCATGCAAAAGGATTTGACGGTCTTCTTCGTTTACCGTGGACGGAGAGACGAAGCAGCGCCACCACGTTTCGTCCATCGCTGCTGTGTCAGCGGCCGCCGACGCTCGTCCTCGCAAACTGTACGTGATCCACATCACATGAACCGACGCGGTTTGCGGACAAAGCCCATGCACGGATGTCTGCTTCGACGTGGGGGTGTTGACCGAGAGTCCTCTCCTATCATCATCCTTTGAACCCTAATCCTGTCCGTGTACTTGGACCAATAAATACCCCCGTGTTCTTTTTCAGCCACTGTCCCTACGATCGATCTCTTTCTCTCTCTCCCCCCAACCAACCTGCTTTATGATGCAATATCTAAGCTCGTGGTAGGGTCATCGATTTGAGTTGCCTTTCCTTCAAACGATGGCATCACAACATTTTTGAGCTGTCCTCACAAATATTAATTTATGAATAGCATATACATCATAGCAAATCCTAAAACCTTGTTTATATTTAATTTATGGACATTGGGGTTGTACATTTTTTTTCTATATATTTTATATATACCTCTCAAGTGAATCTTTTAATTTGTTTATATTATTTATGTTTCCTATTTGCAACCTAGCAAAAAATCTAAAAACTAGCATATATAGGCTTACTATCTTTGAATATTAGTTAATATTAGCTATGGCTAACAGTAGTCTAATTTGATTTTTCTAGATGGATATATGTTCACAAGAATGATAATGATATTTGCAAATATGAGCTTTCTAAACATTGCAAGATTTTCTATTGTGTGGAGCTGAAAAGGATTGGCATCACAAGGAAGGAAGACATTGAAGGCATGTTATGAGTTTTATTTAATGGGGACAAGCCTCACCACATCAACTATTCAAGTCTTTTCAAGAAGGTTGTGTAAAGCTCTTTATTATTGTGATTCTTCACTTTTCCTTAGTGAGCTTAAACATTTAAGCTCTTTATTGTGATTCTTCACTTTTCCTTAGTGAGCTTAATATTTAAGCTCTTGTTCAAACCTTGTAGAGGTTCGACTACAAAGAGATAAAAGAACATCGAATTTGTTGGTTGGGTTAAGTAGAACACTTTATTCGGTGGCTTCTCGAATTAATATTTTACTGATTAAATCGATTACTTAATTTAGCTTACATTGTTCTGACTATATGTTAGATAAATCAGGCTATTCAATCATCATATAGATTGTACGTGATTGAATTCGTCAATGTAAATGAAACTTAAATCTTCAATCCGAATCTTCGAGAGATGGCAACGCCCAAAATGAGTCATTGCTTCGCCTTCAAGAGAATGCAAAGTCCCACAAACAAGCATTACGATTGTTGTATGAGATGTGTTGTTACATTCATTGACCACATTGCTTTTAATTGATGTTACAAACCATCTTGTGCTATCTTTCAAAGAAATTTGCACATAACAAAAAACAAATTATTTGCAAAGATAAGATTATATATATTGATCAGCTTCTTATTTCATATTGGTAAAAAAAATCTTTTAAGAAATTATTTATTACTTGTAAGTTGATGTGTATGTTTTGTTCCACATCAATTCAGAATTAAGGGAGGAGCAAAAATGAACCTATTACTTGATTGCTCAATTTCTTTCTTTTCTTCTTAATAATGTTTATGTGTATGGGAAAAATATTTCTTTTAATTTTATGAATAAACACCAACTTTCCAATTTTCTGAATTATGCTTCTACGAATGGTGGATTGACTTCTTTCAATTTCTTGAGTAAATACAAAGTTTCTCATTTTTCAAATGTATTTTGTTTTTGTACTATAAAAAAAATGGTGTAAAATTTTTCTTAATATATTTTGTTATTATGAACTGCTTATTAATCATATAATTAATATGAGGATCTTTGAAATCTTTTTTCTAGAAACACTGATAGGTTGAAGAGAAGAGAACTTTGTGTACGTTCAATATCAAATAAGTTACATAATTCTTTAAATATTTAAAAATTATGATTACCTGTGCGAGTATTTCTTTAACGCTTTGGATGTCTTCATGTTAGATTTTAATTTAAATTAGATTAAAAATAGATTATGAGTTTGAATTGTGTTTGAGTATATTTTGATAGTTCGAACTGAAAGTTAACTCAGATTCAATCTATTTTTTCTTTGAGATGATGTAAGATAGAACTTGCTAATTTGGGCACTTTGAATCTTATAAAACTAAGTCAGGGAGCATTCTCGGCAATACTCTTTTAATGCTTAAACGAGTGGTATGATCTATCACAAATAAAGCTGTAAATAAGGTATTCGATGTAATGTTTTTGTATGTCTATATCTTTCAATTTTATTCATACTTTGTACAGCATATAAAGAATTTATAGTATGCTTAGTAGTCTTATTTTGATTGGCTTCTAAATAAATATAGGTTGTACACAATCATCACATACAAGCAAAACTACATAGAAACAAATCATCTAAACAATTATTTTAGAGATTTTCTAGCTCCATAGAGTGATATAGAGTATTAGCTAACACAACATCTAGGAGTTACCTATGTGACATATGGCTAGATGAGCATTTGTGTTAGAATCGTTTCTGCACTAAAAGGGGGTGGTGAATTAGTGCTTTCGTAAAACTTTGACGGTTTGAAAAATTTTGTTCTTTAAAGCCGTATCGAAAATGTATTTAAACTTAGAGTGCAAGTAAGAGTAGTCGATAGTTAAATCAGTTTGCAATATGAGAATGAAAAGCATAACAGAATTACAAACCGAGTTTATAGTGGTTTAGTTGTCACGACCTACATCCTATCATGGACAGAACTATAAACAAGATGTTTAATGTAATGCTCATGTATGTCCGTATCTTTTAGTTTGTTCATGCTTTGCGCAGCATGTAGAGAGATGGTCGAAGGCTTAACAGCCCCAATTTAGTTGGGTTTTAGGTTATTTTAGGCTTGTAAATAAAGGTTGTGTCATGTGGATACTTGTAGGAGATCTCGGTCTATAGTGGACCATTTTGGATCATTTGTTGTGCAACTGTTTAGAGCTTGTGAAGTCTGTTTGTAATTTGCATTAATTATAAAGTGTTTTATGATATGTTTGCTTGTGGTTCCCGAGTGAGGCGTTTTCTCTAACCCGTTTTCTCTTTTGTAGGTCCTAAGGGACCATGAGAGGTTTCGGGGAAGTTGACCTTTGTAGACGGACACACAAGGGTGCCACATAACTTAGGCAAAATCAACAAAGTCCGTGACAGATGGTATCATAACGGGACAAGTACTCATAGAAACACTTGGCATGCAAACGTGGGGGACCTAACGAGACTACGTTGAGGGCAGTAAGCATGCATGACCGTTTGAGGGCAAGCGGACATGGAAATGTAGGGAAAATGAGTTGTTCAGAGGAGCAGACATATGAGATTAGCATTCAGAGGAATAACTAACCCTTCGCACAAGAGGCACCACGAGGACAAGTAAGCTGAGAAGAACGCATATCGCACAAAGGTTGTGATGGCTGAGTTTAAGCTACGGCTCAACATTGGTAACCATACTTGATGGTGCTCAAGGCAAGCGAGGTGCTTGATAAAGGTTGAGATCATGTAAGATGTTATGGATTATTCATCGATCGAAAGAGTTGTGTAAAGCTCACAAAGGTGAGAGGAATTGGTACTTGAGGAATTCGGTACTCATGCAAAGGCTTGTATGTGAACGATGGAGTGTTCGTGGCCATCCCAAGGCGACCAAAACTCAGCGCCATGGAGCATTGAAACTTTCTCTTCAGCATAATAAGGATTCGTCCGTAGGAGGCTGAAGTGTGCAGCGAGTTTAGCATGTTGCTAGGCCTTGAGGGGTGCAGTGGGGGCTTTATTGACGTGGAGTTGCAATCTAGCAAGTGCGTTTACGAGAGCAGAACAATGCATAGTTTGTTCAGCATAGCAGATTAGTCTAAGGGGATAGTGGTCTATGAAATTTTCAAAGAGAAGAAAGTGAAGAGAGAAGTTGCTCCAACAGGACAAATATCTAGGAGGGATAAGTCTCGACTCTTCAGAGGGAGAACCATATGCAACGGACCACACATGTTGAGGAGGAGTACCTTAAAATAATTTCACAAAGCTCAATGGACCGAGCGAGTGGTGAGAAGTCATCACATGATTTCACTTGACATAATACATTAGGGAATTCATTACAAGATCAAGTGGGGGAGCGATCCAAGGCAACACAAATGAAGGCACACTTGGAGCCAATATAGAGATCAGACTCAACGAATGGCTAACCCGTAGAATGGTGGGCGCGAGGGCCACCATCAACTCAATACAAATCGAGGAGCAGAGTAACTTAGGTGTAACTTGGCGAAGTACCCAAGCCACATGAAGGGAGCCGACATAGAAGATAGAATATAGAGCGGAGGCACAGAGCTTTCCTTGAACAGAGGTCAAGGACATGAACTCTTGTAGAGGCAAGAGTAGGATCATATCGTTCTATGGATCCCTAATTCTAATGGAGCGGGCTCACCCTGCATGGTGCCAAAGATGAAGGGAGCTTCGAGGTACATTCATCTTACCTTAGAGAAGCATTTGACGGAGGAACTGAGGTGACTCAACTTACGGAGGCGAAGTTGGGTTTAGAAGGCCTTGGCATAGGGCAATAGGACACGAAGGCGGGTACTTTTGAAGAATATGCCATAGTGTTGCTATTCAAGTTGCCATGAAGGGAGCGGTATGCAGCGGAGATTGTGCTGGTAGGGGCATAGGCTCAGGATCCAGACAATAATGCACCAATTTTAGTAAAGTCGATGGACTTCGGGAGCTACTAGGCGATGGACTATCCAAGAGCGGGGCTTCATCTAAGTGTGACCTGAGAGCGGATGGACGAAGATCGATTGCCAAAGGAGCGAACACAATCGAAAGTGGAAGAGACATTGTGATATGTTGGTAGAGGCCACATATGGAGGGATCACGATCCGAGTTCATCCCACAAGGATCAGAATGCAATGGAGATGTCACCATGAGGTGACATGGTGTAGCGGATTATGGTGGAATAGTTCATGATAATACGATACATACGAATATAGTCCCGTGAGGGACTATATCATACGGAGATATGATCGGGAGCTATTGGGAGCTCCACTTCGGTGAACAACACGATGGCAAGAAAGGCTATAGATTCAAGGAGTGAAAGCATGGTATCGCAGAGGCAGGTCTTCCGTTCGTGCATCGAATTTTGTATCAGATAAAAGCTTTGGTCATCAGCATATGGGGGTTGTGTACCTCCGAGGGAAAAGTTCGGATGCAAGTACCAGTGAGTCCCATGAGTAGGACTTGATCATGTAGAGGTATGATCAGAGTAGTTGGAGAGTTGGACTACTTCAGAGCCTATATTCGCTTAAGGGAGCCCGACAAGTCAAATGACAAGGCTGAGTAAGCGAATATTGCTACCAAGGAAGCTAAGGAGAACAAAATCGGTATGAACCTTGCAACATGATGGCAGAGGCTATGTATATAAGTTATAGTCTGTCTTTCCATCGACCAAAGAGAATTGCTTGGAGAATACAAAGGTGTTGAAGCAAGAGGTCGAAAAGGGCGAGGAAGCGACGATGAGTCCAAAGGGGCTTAGCTACCCAAAACCAAGCATCGATTAGAATGGAGATGAACTTAGATGAGTGCCATAGAGACATATCTACCGATTATAAAGAAAGAGATGCAGATATGAGGCGACGGATAGTAGGTCCACGGGCATGGCAGCGCCATGGTACCGCAGATGCAAGACTTCTGTGAAGTCATCGATCCCTTGCTCTCATGGAGGGAGAGCACTTGGTCGTGAAAGGGGTCATGGAGATGAAAAATGCAGAGGCAAACTCTAAGTATCAAGATAAGGCTGAAGGGAAGAGGCTAGGGAACTTCACAAGACCGATGTCAATGAGCTTCTCATTAAAATAACCGAAAGTGGAGGACTTCGGGTCGATGCAAGAGTACACGACTAAAGAATGAAGCAGACAGTACGCGGTGTTATATCTTTGCTACTCAGTGGAGTAGGCGGTTGGGTTGATGGAGAAGACGGTGCAATCCCAAAGGTGACCAAAACTATTAGAGACTTACTCCAAGTTGGGGTGAAAACTTCCTGCATTCTAGAAGTTCGATGGCATTGAGAAGGTGAATCACAGAAACTAACTCAATGCAAGGAGTGCAAACACTTCAAGTGCTTCATAAGTATGAGCAAAGAGTAGACGAAGACCAATAACCAACTCGATGCATGTAGTACAACCCTCGAGGAGGTGAGCGAAGTCAAGTAATATTTGGCTTCTCAACACTTAGAGAATGGGTGAAACGAGTGTCCCAATTCTCTTATTTGTCCAACAAAGGAGCTCTGCACATATTCAAAGACCCTTCGAAGAAACCAAATGGAAGACAATAGTTGTCAAATCCTCACCAATGGCGATCAGTGCTACTAAGAGTATATTAGCCGCTTCATTTCCCAACAGAATATCAATAAAAAATGAAAGTGATGCGAATCTACTTGAAAGTGACAACTAAATGAAAGAAGAGTCAATGGGTAAATTTTGTGGAAGAAGGACCCAAAACTTTAAAAGTTTACGAGGCAATGCTCGTTAAAGCTCCAACAAGTATCTACTCAGTTCAAGTAGCATGAGGCATTTGAGAGACTAACGCATAGTAAGAATGGTCTTTTCCTTCATCTAAAGGATCCGTAGGAACCAACAGGGATCAACACAACTCTGCCAACCCCACACTAGAGTCAGAGTCATTGGCAAGTTGAAACAACATGGTAGATCAAAAGTTCGACTACTCAACAATAGTAGTGGAGAGCAGTTGGGTGCGAAGAGGCACATTGCAACTAGAGCAAAAGATTAAAGACTCATGAAAGACGAGGAATTGTAGTGTCGACAAAGGCTTCGACAAGAATTTCAAGGGAATAAGTGGGGGAGAATGTCAATGACAAAATTATAAACAATGTGTTTAATGTAATGCTCATGTATGTCCATGTCTTTTAGTTTGTTTATGCTTTGCGCAACATGTAGAAGGATGATTGAAGGCTTAACAACTCTAATTTAATTAGGTTTTATGGCTATTTTTGGCTTGTAAATAAAAGGTTATGTCATGTGGACACTTGTGAGAGATCTCGGTCTGTAGTGGACCGTTTTAGATCCTTTGTTTTATAACTGTTCAGAGCTTGTGAATTCTGTTTATAATTTACATTAGTTATGAAGTATTTTCTGAAATGTTTGCTTGTGGATCTCAAGTGAGGTACTTTCTTTAACCCATTTTATCTTTTGTAGGTCCTAAGGGATCATGGGAGGTTTCGGGGAGGCTAACCTTTGTGGACAGACATGCAAGGGTGCCGCATGACTTAGGCAAAATCAGCTAAGTCCGTGATAGTCCACTCTCGATTCCTCTTCTGTCGAGGCCATCGGTGTTCACTAACATTCTTCTTTCAGTGGGTGAAGACCAACTACCCTCTTACAACCCTTCCTCCTTTTCACAGGAGAAAAACTTTATAAGTCACTCACCCCTCTCTTAAATATAAATCTAAACTTAGAATAAGAGAATGGGAACTCTCAAAGTATTACAACAATATTTTCTTAAGTTTTTGTTCTCAGTTCATATATAAATCGAGTAGGGATGAGTGATGTATTTATAGGCCCCAAATGGATTCAAATTTGGAGTCAAAATAGTCTTATCCTGAATTTTCAGGGTACTGGCGATACCATCGCATATTAGTTTGACACTAGATGGTACCACTGCCTAGTTTGGCGGTACCACCGCCTAACATACTGACAATGGTGGTACCACCACCTAATAGCTTGGAAAAGTGTGTTCTTGACTTTTCTAGCTTATAGGCAGTTTCACCGCAAATTTGGTAGTGTCATCGCTTGAGGCAACTTTTGATTTATTGAATGAGTCTCCCAATGAGCTCAAATCAGTCCCAATTTAGGTAAAATTGGCCCCTAATTGAGTTAATATGATTACACCAAAGACTAACTCAATTAGCCCCCTAAATTACTTCGATCTAGACAAATGATTACAAAGCATGAATCCTTTGTTCAACATGTCATTGGTTCATTTGGTGCTTTGTCTGATCCTTTGGTGCATCGTCCTCTCATTCGGCGTATTATTTAATTGGCATGTTGACCTTTTGCAACATCCGATCTCCTTGGTGTAATGTCCGATTATTCAGCCCGATGCTCGAACTCATGGCATAAAATCTTTCTACTAGCATGTCGATCGATTCTTTGGCCTAACGTCCAATATTCTAACATGTTCACTCTGGCTCAACGTCCGATTCTTCCTACTTCAATCTATTTGCTTTTTTTGATCGAAGATAGTCTTGCATCACTTAAACACATATTAGATAATAACTTCATTAATTGATTTCATAATCAAAATCTGAGATTCAATAATCTCCCTTTTTTTTTTATAATGACAACCAATTGATGACGGAGTTTAAACTAAACTCCCCCTATCAATATGTAATATTGAAAGAAACTTTGAATATAGAAAATTATGAGTATTTCATCATTGCATACTTCTTTATTATGTTGAAGTATTGCATGCATAATACCAAATCACCATGTATATTTTTAAAATATAAAATCATCATTACATGTATGATTCTAAATCATCATACATAATTTTAAAATATAAAACTACATCATACCATGCATGATCATCATCATAACTTCTTCCTCTTTGTCATAAACAAAAAGGAGAAAAGTACAACAACAAGTTTTTGATATATGCAAGCTAGTAATTTTTTAGAGATGTGTAAGTTAGCAATTTTTGCTTTTCTTGAGATGTGCAAGATAACAAGTTTTTGCTTTTCTTGAGATGTATAAGATAGTAATTTTTTACTGCTTCTTGAAATGTGCAAGTTAGCAAACTTTGCTTCTTCTCTTTTGAGATGTGCAAGCTAACAAGTTTTTCTTCTCTTTGAAATGTGCAAACTAGCAATCTTTGCTTCTCTTTTGAGATATGCGAGATAGTAATTTTAACAAATTTTACATCATTTTAGAACATGCAAGCTAGCAATTTTATTTTTCTTTATGATGTGCAAGCTAGCAATTTTGCTTTTCTGTGTGATGTGCAAGCTAGCAAGACTTTCTCCCCCTTTGTCATTGTAAAAAAAAAAGGGAAGAATACAACATTATAATTCTTTTCCCTTTACATCAATTTTTAAATTATGATAAAAAAAGATAAATATAAATCAAGAGTGATGAGGTATACAATTCATAAATACAAGAGAGTTATACATAATGAACATCATGTCATGAAAGATATAATATCAAAGATCATGAAAGATTAAGTCATGAATACCAAAAGACATGATTCATTTTGACAAATCTCTTCTTTCGTAAATAGCAAAAAGAAACATAGGAGATCAAATGATAAAATATCTTGATTCATACATAAGAAATCTTAAATCATCAAGATCATGATCATCAAATCATCAAAATCATTTTCATAGTTCAAGAGATTAAAAAAAAAAATAAATAGATTCATTAATCTCTTTACGAAAGATTCGATGCTTTTAAGGATAGAGATATTTTCAAGAAAAAATACATTCTTCTTTTTTTATTTAATTTATGTGACTAATTTTATATAAGTATGTATGTTTCTTTTATGCTAGAAACCATGCATCAATGTTTAAAACCCAAAAACAAGTTTCATCACAAAAATCATCAAGATCAATAATATAACCATTAATAAACCATCTTTAAGCAAAAGATTTGATTAGTTACAAATAATTCTTACGCCAATGATTTTTTCTTTATTATTGTTATTTTGGTTAGTGAGCTTTGTAAAGTATTTTGGATCTCCAGTCATATGTCTTAGCATCCATTAACAAAATATTATTTCTGTCTTTGCTCCTAGCTTTCAATTATAGATATTTCTATAAGAAAGGTGGGTTTATTCTTGGTACCCATTTAACTTTGAGTCCTTTATGTTTAGATCTACCTATCTTGTCTTTTAGCATAAGGTCATTTATAGTTCCTTTAGGAACACAAATAAATTTATGCAAGTCATATTTTTTAAACGAGGATTTATATGTAAAATGACTATGTCTATCATAAAAATTACATTTGCTTTTAAGGAAACATGTAATGTGTATACTCACCACCATTATCTGATGTTATGCATTTCAATTTCCTTTCTGTCTCCCTTTTAACCTTGGCATGAAACTCTTTAAATATATTAATCACCTAATCTTTAATCTTCAAAGCATAGGCCCAAACCTTCTTGGAAAAATTATCTATAAAAGTGATAAAATAAAGTGTACCACTTATACCAAGAACATCAATAGATCCACTAGGAGTTTTTGTCCTCAAATGACCACATACATCTGTATAAACACGATCTAAGATATGCATTTTTCTAGACAAAGTAGGACTAGCAAATGAAACTCTATGTTGTTTACCTGTCAAACAATCAATACAAGGGTTCAGATGTATACCTTTGAGGTCTAGTAATACATCTCTCTTGGAAAGAGCTTGCAGCCCCTTCTCGCTCATGTGTCCCAGTCGCCTATGCCACAACTCCATGCTGAAGTCTTTTTCTATAGCATTTAACTGCTCACCATAAGCTTTAGCTTGTAACCTGTACAAAGTATGACATTTCTTTCCATTAGCTATAACAAGAGAACCCTTACTGAGCTTCCATTACCCTTTGTGAAATCTGCTATCATAGTCTTCATCATCTAGCCTTCCATTACCCAAAATTAGATTCAACCTCAAGTCAACCACATGCCTCACATCCTTAATCACTAACTTGCAGCTAAGGTTGGTCTTTAAATGGATATCACTCATGCCTATGATGTCTGCTGTGCCATAGTTGCCCATCTTGATAACACCAAAATTTCTAGACCTGTATGTAACAAAAAACTCCCTTCGTAGTGTAGCATGATAAGAAGCACCTGTGTCAATCACCCACTCAAGATCCCGACATACACAAGAAAAATTATCATTAGAAGGAGATAAAATCAAATAATCACCACCCTGCATTGTAGTTGTGATATTATCTTTTGACTCTATAGACTCCACTTCTTTTCCCTTTTTCTTGCTCTTCTTAGGTTGCTTACATTGGTTCTTGTAATGTCCTTTCTCACCACAATTATAGCAAATAATATTTTTTCTTGATCTTGACTTGCTTCTACCCATGCGTGAACTGCTTCTAGACTTTGACCTTCCTCTGTTCTCTAAGATAAGTGCATGTGAATCATTCTGAGATGTTACCGAACTCTTTCTTCTCAACTCCTCATTTAACAAACTGCTTGTTACTTGACTCATAGTGACAACACCATCTAGCGCAGAATTACTGAGAGAAACTACCAGTGTCTCCCAACTTTTTGGTAATGAACTGAGAAGTAACAATGCCTGCAACTCATCATCAAGAGACATTTTCATAGAGGATAACTGGTTAGTAATACTTTGCATTTCATTCAAATGTTCAGCAATAGAAGCACCCTCTCTATATTTTATGTTCACAAGTTTTCTGATAAAAAAAACTTTGTTGCCAGCTGTTTTTCTTTCATAGAGACTGTCCAACTTTTTCAAAGAGAATATACAGAAATTTCAGTAGAAACATGGTGAAAGACACTATCATCAAGCCACTATCGAATAAATCCAATTGTTTTTCGATCTAACCTCTTCCACTCATCATCTGTCATAGGTATGGGTTTTGCACTATCCCTTGCAAAGGTCCATACAAATCTTTGCAATACAAGAGATCTTCCATTCTTGGTTTTCATATCATCCAATTGTTTCCATTTAAACTAATCATGCGAGAAACATTACTGGCCTCCATGTTCAAATATAAAATTAAATCACCAAAACCCTTGCTCTGATACCAGTTGATGGGGATATATAACGGAATAACCTTTGTATATGAACAAATACTAGCAGGCCATGATATGCAGTGGAATTAAATGAAATCACAATAAAATATAACACCAAGATATACATGGAAAACCCCTCTAATGTGAAGGGTAAAAACCACGGGACAAACTAGAGATAATCCACTATGAGAATAATGAATATACAAATCTCAATCTCTTGCCCTAAGCCCTAGGAACAATCACAAGAGAACAACTGGGATACAAGGATCATGTCACTGTCTACGATATCTAAAACCTCCCCAAGTAATCACAACAAGAGTCTATTGTAGATTTGATCTAACCTAAGATGAGAACACTACTAGATGATTGAGAACAGCCTCTCTGCGTTGTCCTTGTCTTCTTCCCTTTCTTTCTCTTCATTTTCTGTCTTGTTTTCCTCCTTTTCTTTGGAATCCCGTGGCTGTTTTCTTCTCCCACGTTGCTGCCCTATTTATGCCTTTTTCTGCCTCCAAAACGCAGCCACCACACTCCCCCTAATGTTAATTAGTGTTAGGTTAAGAGGGGGTGAGCTGTGGGCTGCCCAAGCCCACTATAGGCTGAATTTGTGGGCTGCCAGCCCAACATAAACCATTGACGACATCCGTAAAATAGGTATACATGTCTCCAATGGTTTCGCTTAGCTTCATTCGAAACAATTCAAAAATATGTATCAAAAGATTAATTTTAGATTCTTTAACTCTATTCATGCCTTCATGAGTTACTTATAGTATATGCCAAATCTCATGTGCAGTTTCACATAAAGAAATATGATTACACTCATTTTTATCTAAAGCACAAAATATAGCATTCATAGCTCTAGTATTTAATGAAAATAATTTTTTCTTAAAATCATTCTATTCATTCATAGGTTTAGATATTGTTTAAAAATCAAATTCGACTATAATTCATAAATTGAAATCCATAGAAAGTAAGAAAACTCTCACATACGTGTTTTCCAATATGTGTAGTCCGTCCCATTGAACATAGGAAGATGAGTGATAGAGTATCACTCTAGATTGCTAGTAAAAGTCATTCTCTTAAGTGTTAGACCAATCGAGAAAATTTTGGCTCTAATACCAATTGTTAGGACCATTTCGGTACCAAGAGGGAGGGTGAATGAGTGTTTTCATAAAACTTCAAGGGTTTGAAAATTTTCATTCGATGAAACCATATCAGAAATGCATTTAAACTTAGAGTGCAAGTAAGAGTAGTAGATAGTTAAATCAGTTTGTAATATGAGAATGAAAAGCAAAATAAAAATGCAAACTGAGTTTATAGTGGTTCGATCGTCGCGACCTATCTTGATTCCTCTTCCGTTGAGGCCACTAATGTTCACTAACGAACTTATTTCAATGGGTGAAGACCAATTACCGTCTTACAATCCTTTCTCATTTTCATAGGTTTAGGAGAACACCTTTATAAGTCACTCACCCCTCTCTTAAACAGAAATCTAAACTTAGAACAAGAGATGAGGAACTCTCAAAGGATTACAATAGCATTTTCTTAAGTTTTTGTTCTCAGTTCATACATAAACCGAGCAGGGATGAGTGAGGTATTTATGGGCCCTAAATGGATTCAAATTTGAAATTAAAATGATCTCATCCCGGGTTTTTAGGGTATTGGATAGTACCACCACCCAATCTGGCGATATGTCTAATACACTAACATTGTGCGGTACCACTACCTAGTTTAGGTAGTACCCTCTTGATAATTTTAAAAAGTGTGTTGACTTTTTCAGCTCATAGGCGGTTCTATTGCCATACTCAAGTTTTAGGTTATTGAATGGGCATCCCAATGAATCCAAATCAGTCCCAATTTAGTCCTAATTGACCCTTTAATTGAGTTAACATGATTACATCAAAAACTAACTCAATTAGTCCTATAAACTACTTTGATCTAGATAAATAATTATAAAGCATGAATCCTTTCCGGCTTGCCATTGGTTCATCTGGTACTTTGTTTGATCCTTCGGTGCATCGTCCTCTCCTTCGGCGTATTGCCCAATCGGTATGTTGACCTTTTGTAATATCTGATCTCCTTGGCTCAATGTCTGATCATTCAGCCCGATGCTCAAACTCATGGCACAAAGTCCTTCTGCCAGCACGTCGACCAATCCTCCAGCCCGACGTCTAATCTTCTGACATGTTCACTCCGGCCAACGTCCAATTCTTCCTGCTTCAATCGATTTGCCTTTTCTGATAAAAAATAGTCATTTGTCACTCAAAAATACATTAGATTGTAACTTCATCAATTAATTTTATCATCAAAATTTGAGATTCAACCCTTTGGGATTGTATCTAGGGTTAATTTGTTATCTTATTCCATAATAGTATTATGTAAGCATTTGTGGGGACTTTTGACCATAGCAGACCATCTTTGACCCTTTGTCGCATAACCGTTCAGAGCCTATGAAGTTTATATTTATAATTTACATTGCCTATTAAGTATTTACTGAGATGACTACTTGTGAGATTCGGAGTTAAACACTTCATTTAACATGTCTTCTCTTTTGCAGATCCTTAAGGAACTATAAGAGATTTCAAGGAAGTTGATCATTTTCGGAAGGACATGCAAATATGCCACATGACTTAAGCAAAACTAACTAAGTCCATGATAAATGGTATCAGAGCAGGACAAACATAATTAGAAACATTTGGTATGCAGATATTGTTAGGATCAAGTTGGCACTAGGGAGGTGAATTAGTGCTTTCCATAAATACGACGTCGATTCAAAAATATTCGTTCGATAAAGCTAGTATCTAAAAAAGTGTTTAAACTAGAAAATGTTCGTAAGTGATTGAGGGTAGTGAGCAAGTAAATTAGTGACTGATGACAAGCATAAAAGAAATGGAACAGAAAGAAAGCACACCAAATTTATAGTAGTTCGGTCGTTGTCACCTACACCCACTTTTGATTCCTTCTCCATTGAGGCCACCGGTATCCACTAATGGTCTTCCTTCAATGGGTGAAGATCAACCATCCTATTACAATACTTTCTTCTTTTCACGGGTTTAGGAGACAACCCTTACAAGCCTCACACATCTCTTGAATAATCATAAAACTAGAAAGGGAGGAGGAGGACACTTAGCAATTTTACAACCCTAAATCTCAATATTTTTATTCACACTTTTATGCTCTTTTATGCGGGAAAGAGTGAGGTATTTATATGCCCCAATAACTTTAAAAATGAAGCCAAAAAGTGTCTCATCCTTAATTTTTAGGGTATTGGCGGTACCACTGTCATTATTAGGCAGTACCACCGCCTGTAGACTAACATTGGGTAGTACCACTGCTTAGTCTGGGTGGTACTACCACCTGACAAAGCCTTGAAGACCAGGCTCTGGTGGTACAATCACCTGGTAGCAATAATTGCCGATGGTACTATCGCCCAAACCACCTGGGAGGTCGAGCCTCAAGTGGTACCACTACCCAGTCTGGGTGGTGTCACCACTTGACGTGGCTCCAAGTGGCTGAATGGGTCATCCAACCATCCCAATTCAACCTTATTAAAGGCCTATTAGCCCCTAATTGAGTTACTAGGATTTCTCCCAAAACTAACTCAAATTAAAGTCCTAACTACGATAGTTAAGACTAAAATAATTACTTTAGTTGTAATTTAAGTTGCCTGCACGTCAATAGTTCAACCAAACTCTCGATGAACTTTCGGCAAACTTCCAACATAATTCCGGTGAGCTTTTGGCGAGCTTTCACCACATCGATGATCCTTCGGTGTATCCCCCGATTCATCCGGTCCCATACCCGATCATTAACTTTGGCCCAACTTCAATTCTACTTTAATCGTTTTGCCTTTCTCACGATTGTAATTAGTCCTGCATCACTTATTTTAACACATGGATTAGATTATTAATTCACCAATTAATTTCATCATCAAAATATGAGATTCAATAAACGTGGGAGACCTAGTAGGGCTCATTGATGGTAGTTAACATATGTTGTCATTAGGTGGGAAACGAGCATTGACAGTAGGGAAATCTAGGGGCGACATCATATTCATTGCGGAAGAACAAAAAATAAAATTTTTTAGATTTTTCAAAAGGTGTTCATCGTCGTATAAAGATTGATGTGCAAAAACCTATGAAACTGAAAACCATATGTGAGATAATTGTATTACCTAGGGAGATCGTATATCTCTGAAATCCTATAGATTTATGGGAGAGAATAAACAAGGTCAAGTGTCCTCTCCAGTAGTGATCCACACGGTAGGGGCTATGAAGATGCTCCTCGAATCGTTGCCCAAATTTCTATATCTATTGGTTGAGGAGGAGAAGGGGAGAGGAGAATAGGAGGTGACAACCAAGAAGGCCTAGCCTATGGTCCTTTGGTTCCCTCCTATTTATAGAGGTCCCCTATCAACTTAATCATAATAGATCTTACCCTATTAGGTATTGGATCTCTATCTAATTACCCAAGCCTCTTAGATTAGTGGGTCTCTACCCAATAATATCTTATTAGCTCTTATTTGATCTTATCTATAGGAAACAATAATTCATGGGCTTAATGGAAATCCAATAAGATAGGGTCTCCGACGGATATCTCATATCAGAACCTTTACTCGTCGCAACACCTACTATATGTGTGTGACTCTCTAGGCCCAATATCGAGCTAGCCATGAGTCATACATATCAGAATTTTTTCTGGCTCATTGAATTATTATCTTCATGATAATTTACTTAACTCATCGACTACGGATGTACTAGGCCACTACGCCACAATCCCTATACGATACAAGGGAATATAATCCTTTGGACTTATCTATCCTCAATTATCGTGTACCTATAGTCCCTCATCCATCTAATATCCTAGAGACCATATACTGGGTATGGTGCTATTAGGCCCATACAATTTCTACTCGAGTCTCACTCTAATTAGATTCTCCTAGAGAACTATTTCTCTCTCAATCCGAATGACCTTGGCTAAGGATTTGTTTGAGCAAGAACACATGAGATATTCCTCTCATGATACCGAGAGTGTATGATCCTCTATCGACACTTAATAGCGCTCGTAAGGTTGGCTGTCACTCCCGATGACTGATTGTGCTAGATCTAAAACTTCCAAACTTATAAGTTTGGTATCAAAGAGTGGAATACTCATACAGTATATCCTTGGTGTCTTAAGTCTAAGGACTAGGTACACAACTAGGATGACGAAATCCCTATCTTACAATGATGCATCATCAACCATCCAACATTCTATGAGTGGATCAATCAATGAACTTATTCTCTAATGAGCACTTACATTATAGCCCTAGTGTCCCTACATGAGCAACTATGAGACCAAATGCCTTCATCATTTGGATGGGTATATAATATACCAATCTCTCCAGTTATCTTGATGTCCCTCTTAAGTAACATATGACCAAGATTATTTATGGTTTATGTTTATAGGTAAATTGATCTTATTATCGTGATCTCATCACGATCTGATTCCTATTGCACAGATCCATAAACATCATAATATATTTATGCATCAATCAATATAAAGTGAGAAAATATAATAATAATAAGCAAAAAGAGTGTATGTCTCACATATGTCATCACTCACGTGATTGGATTGTATGACACTTATGGATTGTATGGCACTTATGACTAGCAAGGCACATCGCCCATGGGATAAACTCATCTAACTCATCAGGGCACACCTAGATATGTTGATGCTTCTTTATTATTTTGTATTTAAGAAATTATTATTCCTTAAATTACTAAACAACTTAATAAAGGCGAATAATAACATTAATGAACTCCTACATAATATTGATATAACTATTGATAGCTTATAGAATAATCATAATCGATAATTTTTTAGAATATCTCAAAGAGAAGAGACTTATCATAAATTTTTTTTATAATTATATGGTATATTTACAAGAATCAAGTTATGATATAAATATAAAAAAGATCTCTCATTATTTTCATAACTTATAAAAAATAATGATTCTAAAAAATGGTACGATGCAATAAGAGAATGGTTAAAATCAATATATCAAATGATGTATGAGAACTCGTTGAATTGCCTACATGACTCAAAGTACAATATAGAATAATATAAAGTCTTATGGCTAAATATTTTACTTATAAAAAAATAATCATAACAAGATATTTTCTCTAGTTTATCTAATGAGATATGCCCTATGCTAGCCGAATCAGAGCGTAAGCTAGTGATGATTTCGATTACTGGATTTTCACCATCTAGGGTTAACATTCATTTTATCATTTTGTCTAGTAGCATGACGCTTGTATTACTCTCCCACAACCTCGTTTTCACAATGTTGACTGATGCCATTTCGCTCGTTGCTACTAAGGGAAATGTTTTTGCTTTGTAAATTCCTCTAATAGAAAAATTGAAATAGACCTATTTCTATACATAATAAGTTATCACAAATCCGAGGGATTGCGACTTTTTTTTTTATCACATTTGCAACTTGATACGACATATTTTAGCCCCCAAGACACGCTAAGTCTGAATCCGTACTAAGGCACTACTCGGCACGTCACGTCTCAGGAACCCCAAGACATGCCAAGTCAGAATCCGTACTAAGGCACTACTTGGCACGTCATGCCTCGGGAACCCCGAGACGGCGTCGCCCCCAAGACACGCCAAGTCAGAATCTGTACTAATGCACTGCTCGGCACGTCCACCAAGCCAACCCGGCCAGGGAGGGGAAAAAAGGTGGCAAAATCAATTGATCACTCCATTGACTTGCTCATCGGAGGGGTCTCATCAGGAATCACCCGACGAGGGCCATTTTTGTAGGAAAACACGACCACCTCACGAAGACGAGCTACCAACCACCCGGGAATCGCCATCCAATGCACGAAAGAGAGCAGCCAATCGGTCCGGATCCTGACCAACGCCAACTAGCACTCCTTCCCGAGGGCGCGACTACCTCATGAAGACGAGCTGCCAACCACCCCAAAGAAGGAGAGACGCAGCTCGGCATACATGGCGCCTAGATCGGCACACCAAGGAATGCTGATCAACACCCCATCGCGAGGGCCCGGTCGACCTCGGCATCCAGCTTAGCCAATAGAAGACTCCCGACATCGACCCGTGGACTAGGCCATGCTGACTCAGTAATCACAGCACATTTGTTCACTAATATTTTGGAGCTAGAAGGAGGGCCATGTTGCAGGGGCATCCCACGGGAGCTCTCCCCGAGGGAGAACCACCGGCCAGTCACCCTTTTGTCGGGCCTGGAGATCAACCCCTCCCTGTCCTTTGAGATGGGGGATCCCGACCTCGACGCCAGATCGCTACTAGCGGTCATTCAATGACCTAGGGTTACCACCTCCCGGACTTACTGCGGGACCCTCGACTGTGTCGTCTAAGGCGTTCCTCAACCTGACCAAGCAAGTACAAGCGATGGCAGGGATGATGCAGATGCTCGTCCCACTTATTCCCCAGATCGTGCAGCTAGCAGCTCTCTCGATTCACCCGACCCGGCAAATGCCGAGCAAGGAGAAGGTTGGGACGGGAGAAGCCCGAGACCAAACGATAGACCAGAGAGGTCCGCCCGAGCAGAGCATACCCGCACCCTGCTAAATCACACTGCCCCGCTCCGAGCCTAACACCATATCGTCCGACTTGACGGATGACTCATTCAGGATCCAACTATCCCAGGTCAACCAATGCCTGGACGAGTGCCAACGTGAGTTCTAGAAATTGCGATGCGAGTTGAACGAAGGTGGCTCAGGCAGATCCCCTTTCACTCAGGAAATACAAGACAAGCCTATACCACTCAACTTCAGGCTGCCTGCATTAGAGACGTACGATGGCGGCTTCGACCCCACAGAGCATGTCATCGTGTTTTGGGCTTAGATGTCCCTCTATGGCAACTCTGATGCACTAATGTGTCGGGCATTCTCGACCACCTTCAGGGGGCCGGCACGAGCATGGTTCAGCCGACTACGCTAGTCCTCAGTCTCATCCTTCGACCAACTCGCAAGGGAGTTCGAGCAAAACTTCCTCGCCAACGTGCGACCCAAGCCTTCCATCACCACCCTACTGGCATTATCTCAACATGGCATGTTTTGCCATCGAGATCTGGGGATTTTCGGATGCTCACCCCTCTCTAATCATGTAGGTATTTCTGATGGGCTTGAAGCCTTCAAAGTTCTTCTGGTCATTGATCGAGAAGCCACCAGTAACTATCCCCAAGATGCTCCAGCGTGCCAACTAGTACATCTTCGCTGAAGCTCTGGTGGTGTGAAAGCGCATGGACAGCAAGAGGCCAAGGGCGGAATAATCCTGGGGAACAACTTCAACAGCCCCGGTGCAACCCCGCTAGAGGCCTAACTGACAAGAGCTACTATTCCCGAGGCCCCCGCCTCTCCCTCTGAGCACGTTCCACCGGGACTATGACTATGACACAGAAGATTGCCGTGACCTCTAGAATCAAATCGAGGACTTGATCTAAAAAGGTCACCTCGGGCGCTATCTCAAGGAACCCTGAGAAGCAACTCCACGTCCCAGGGGACCCATCGAAAGATGCCTCGTCATCCAAAATCTCTTGCCGAAAAGCCACTCGTGACAAGAGGTCCATAGTTTCGCCAGATTGGTTCCCGACCTATGGCTCACCGGCCCAGCTCTTGCCCAAGCCGCTCTAGATCGGTTTCCGACCTACGGCTCACCGGCCCAGCTCTCACCCGAGTCGCTCCATATCGATTCCTGACCTATGGCTCGTCGGCCCAGCTCTTGCCCGAATCGCTCCAGATCGGTTTCCGACCTACGGCTCGCCGGCCCAGCTCTTGCCCAAGCCACTCCAGATCGGTTCCCGACCTGCGGCTCGCCGGCCCAGCTCTCACCCGAGTCGCTCTAGATCGGTTCCCGACCTAGGACTCGCCGGCCCAGCACTCACCCGAGTCGCTCCAGATCGGTTCCCGACCTATGGCTCGCCGGCCCAACTCTTGCCCGAGCCACTCTAGATCGATTCCTGACCCGCGACTCGCCAGCCCAGCTCTTGCCCAAGCTGCACCAGGCCGATTTCTCGACCTGCGCTTCATTGGCCCAATTCCTACCTGGGTCGCTCTAGGTCGCTCCCAACTAGAAACCCGTCGGCATCGATGCCGGAACCGAGTTTAATCACTCGATCCCTAGGTTCGATCCAAAGCCAAGCTCACTCACTCGGTCCCCAGATTCAATTTGGAGCTGAGCTCACTCACTCGGTCCCCAGGCTCAATTCGGAGCTGAGCTTACTGTTGGGAAATCTTGGGGGGCAACATCACATGTGCAGCGGAAGAACAAGAAAACAAAATCTCCGATTCCCAAAAAGATGTTCGTCGTCGTGCGAAGATTGGTGCACAAAATCCGCGAAACTCAAAACTGCGTATAGAGTAGATTGTGTTACCTAGGGAGATCGTATATCCCTATTTCCTTACAGATCCTTGGGAGAGGGTGAAGGAGGTCAAGCATCCTCCTCTCTAGCAGTGATCCACACAGCAGGGTTGCAATGACGCTCCTCAAAACTCCAGGCCTGCTCTGAGGTGGAGAGGGAGAGGAGAATAGGAAATGCAAGCAAAGGCTCTAGCCTATGAGGCTCTGAATCCCTCCTATTTATAGAGATCCCCTGTCAAACCCTAATGGGTCCTCCCCTAGTGGGTATTGGATCTGCATCCAATAAGACAAGGGATCCGTCGGATATCTCATATTTAAACCTCTACTCATCGCAATGCCTACCATATGTGTGTGACCCTCTAGGCCCAATATCAAGCTGGCAGTGAGTCATACCTGTCAGAACTCCTTCTAACTCAGTGAATTATTATCTCTGTAATAATTCACTTGACTCATCGACTACGGAAGTACTAGGCCACTACGCCGTAGTCCCCAAACGATACAAGGGAATCCAATCCATTGGACCTGTCTGTCCTCAGTTATCGTGTACCTATAGTCCCTCATCCATCTAATATCCTAGAGACCGTATATCGAGCATGGTGTTGTCAGACCCATACGGTTTCTACTCGAGTCTCGCTCTAATCGGATTCTCCCGGAGAACTCTTTCTCTCTCAACCCGAATGACCCTGGCCAGGGATTTGTCTGAGCAAGAACACATGGGATATTCCTCTCATGACGCTAAGAGTGGATGATCCTCTATCGACACTCAATAGCCCTCGTAAGGTCGACTACCACTCCCAATGACCAGTTGTACTATATCTGGGACAGCCAAACATATAAGTCTGGTATCAAAGAGTGGAGCACTCATACAGGACATCCTTGGTGTCTCAAGTCTAAGGACCAGATATACCACTAGGACTACGGAATCGTTGTCTGACAATTAGGCATCATCAACCATCCAGCATTCCGTAAGCTGATCAATCAGTGAACTCATTCTCCAATTAGCACCTGTACTGTATCCCTAGTGTCCATACATGAGCAGCTATGAGACCAAATGCATCCATCATATGGATGGGTATACAGCACAACAGTCTGTCCGGTTATCACGATGTCCCTCTCGAGTAACCTATGACCGGGATTATTTAGGATATGTGTTTAAAGGTGAATCGATCTCATTATCGTGATCTCATCACGATCCGATTCCCATTGCACAAATCCAAGGATATCACAATATATATATATATATATATATATATATATATATATATATATATATATATATGCATTTATGCAATAGTTATAAAGTGATATACGCCAAAATATAATAAGCAAAAAGATTCTGTATCAAGTCACATGTGCCATCACTTACGTGATTGGCTTGCTGGGCACCTATGACTAGCACTTACTCACTCGGTCCTCAGGTTCGATTCGGAGCCGAGCTCAATCACTCAGTCCCCAGATTCAATTCGGAGCCGAGCTCACTCGGTCCCCAAGTTCGATTCAGATCCGAGCTTACTCACTCGGTCCCCATGTTTGATTCAGAGCTTAGCTTACTCACTTGGTCCTCAGATTCAATTCGGAGCTGAGCTCACTCGGTCCCCATGTTCAATTTGGAGTCGAGCTTATTCACTTAGTCCCCAGGTTCGATTTGGAGCCGAGCTTACTCACTCGGTCCCTAAGTTCAATTCGAAGCCGAGCTTCCTCACCCGGTCCCCAGGTTCAATTTAGAGCCAAGCTTATTCACTCAGTCCCTAGGTTCGATTCGGAGCCGAGCTTACTCACTCGGTCCCCAGGTTTGATTCGGAGCTGAGCTTACTCACTCGGTCCCTAGGTTTGATTCGGAGCTGAGCATATTCACTTGGTCCCTAGGTTCAAATCGGAGTCGAGCTTAGTCACTCAGTCCCCAAGTTCATTTCTTGCCCGGGTCGCTCCAAATCGCTCTCAACTTGCGACTCGCCGGTACAGAAACCCGAGCTCGAGCTCGGTCACTTGGCCCACATGTCACGGACTTAGCTGGTTTTGCCTAAGTCATGCGGCACCCTTGTATATCCGTCCGTAAAGGTCAGCCTCACCGAAGCCTCCCATGTCCCTTAGGACCCACAAAAGAGAGAACGGATTAGAGAAAACGCCTCATTCGGGATCCACAAGCAAACATTTCCGAAAATACTTCATAGACAATGCAAATTACAAATAGAATTTACAAGCTCTGAACAGTTGCACAACAAAGGGTAAAATGGTCCATTACAGATCGAAAGTCTCTCACACGTGTCCTCATGACACAACCTTTATTTACAAGCCTAAAGCGGCCACCAATCTAACTAAAATGGGACTATTAAGCCTTTGGCCGTCCCTTTACATGTTGTACAAAGCATGAACATACCAAAAGACATGGACATACATAAGCATTACATCAAACATCCTATTTAGAAGTTTGTCCGTGACATTCTCCCCCACTTATTCCTTCGACGTCCTCGTCGAAGCCTTTGTCGACACTGCAACTCCTCGCCTTTGCTGAGTCTTCAATCGTTTGCTCCAGTTGTAATGCACCTCTTGGCTCCTAACTGCTCTCCGCTGCTGTTTTTGAGTAGTCGAACCTTTAATCTGCCATGCTGCTTCAACTCGCCAATGACTCTGACTCTAGTGTGGGGTTGGCTGAGTTGTGTTGATCCCTGTTGGTTCCTGCGGATCCTCCAGATGAAGGAAAAGACCATCCTTACTGCGCTAGTCTCTCAAATGCCTCATACTGCTTGAATTGGGTAGATGCTTGTTGGAGCTTTAACGAGCATTGTCTCGTAAACTTCTGAAGTTTTGAGTCATTCCTCCATAAAATTTGCCCATTGACTCTTCTTTCACTTAGTTGTCACTTCCAAGTAGGTTTGCATCACTTCTGCTTTCGATTGACATTTCGTTGGGAAATGAAGCGGACAATCTACTCTCAATAGCACTAATCATCGTTGGTGAGGATTTGACAACCATTGTCTTCCATTATCTTCGAAGGGTCTTTGAACATGTGTAGAGCTCCTCTGCTGGATAGATAAGAGAATTGGGGTACTCGGTTTCACCCATTCTCTTAAGAGTTGAGAAGACAAAGGTTACTTGACTTCGCCCGCCTCCTCGAGGTTGTACTCCATGCATTGAGCTGGTTACTGGCCTTCACCTGCTCTTTGCTCACACTTCTGAAGCACGTGGAAGTGTTTGCACTCCTTGCGTTGAGTTAGTTACTGTGATTCACCTTCTCAATGCCATCGAACTTCTGGAATGCAAGAAGTTTTTACCCCAACTTAGAGTAATTCTCTAATAGATTTGGTCGCCTCTGGGATTGTACCGTCTTCTCCATCAACCTTGCCGCCTACTCCCCTGAGTAGCAAAGGTACAACACCATGTACTAATGCTTCGTTCCTTGGTCATGCACTCTTGCATGACTCGAAGTCCTTCACTTTCGACTATCTTGATGAGAAGCTCGTTGACACTGGTCTTACAAAGTTCCTTGGCCTCTGCCCTTCAGTCTTGTCTCGGTACTTAGAGATTACCTCTTGCATGCTCCACATCCTCGGCCCCTTTACAACCAAGCACTCTCCCTCCATGAGAGCAAGGAATCAATGACTTTCACGAAAGTCCCGCCTCTACGATACCATGGCACTGCCATGCCCATGGCACTACTATTCGTCGCCTCGCATCTGCATCCCTTTTCTTCACAATCAGTAGATATGCATTTGTGGCACTCCTCCGAGTTCACCTCCCTTCTAACCGATGCTTGATTTTAGGTAGCTAAGTCCCTCTAGACTCATCGTCGCTTCCTCGCCCCTTTTGACCCCCTGCTTCAACACCTCTATGTTCTCCAAGCAGCTCCCTTTGGTCGATGGAAAGACAGACTACAACTCTCATGCATGGCCTCTTTCATCACATTATAGGATTTGTACCGATTCTGTTCTCCTTAGCTTCCTTGGTAGCAACGTTCGCTTACTCGACCTTGTCCTCTAATTTGTCGGGCTCCCTTAAGCGAATATAGGCTCTGGAGCAGTCCACTCTTTAGCTGCTTCGATCATACCTCTGCATGATCAAGTCCCTCCCATAGGACTCACTAGTACTTGCATTCAAACTTTTTCCTTGGTGGAATACAACCCCCATATGCTGATGACCAAGGCTTTCATCCGATGCAAAATTCGATGCACGCACGGAAGACCCGCCTCTGCGGTACCATGGCCTTCATGTTGAATCTCGAATTTTGATGATAAAATCAATTGATGGGTTAATTGATCTAATCAATATTATTGAGTTAAGTGTGCAGATTAACTACAATAACCAGAAAACATAAAGCAAGAATACTGGAGTCAAGTTCGATGGATGTTTAAGAGTCCGAAGAATCGTCGGAGATGCTACTGGAACCAACTGAGAAGAAATCGGAAACTTGTCGGAACTTTCGGAAGTTCGCCGAAGAGATCGTCGGAGGTTCGCGGAGATCACGGAGAAGGCTCGGCTACTCGTTGAAGTCGTCACAAGATCGGGAGCCTGCTAGGAGTCCGTCGGAAGAAATCCGAGGGCATATCGGAAGTCCGCCGGAAGTTCGTCGGAAAGCTCATCGGAACAAGACTCGACGTTCACGGTTGAAAACTTGCTTGGGATGTTTTTAGTTACGTAGTTCACATGTAATTAGGATTAGGATTAAAAGATAATCCTATATCCTGGTTAGGGGCCAATTGGGCCCAAAATTAGACTTGGTTTGGGCTGGACTTAAAGCCCAACCAATGAACTGAAGGGTCTGGCGGTGGCACAGCCAGACTGGGCGGTGGCACCGCCCAGCACCCGAGAGCCAGACGGTGGCACCGCTTGGCTGGGCGGTGGCACCGCCAGTACACTGTCAGTGTCAGACACTGACAGGCGGTGGCACCGCCACTGACAAGCGGTGGCACCGCCAGCATCGGGAACCAAAGAGAATTCAAATTTTGGAGCCCAAATTTGAATCCTCTTGAGGCCTATAAATACCCCTCAATTCTCAACTGAGATTACAACTCTTTGAGAAGCAATTGATTGAGAGAAAGGTCTTAGAAAAGTCTTAGCAAGTCTTGTTTTTAATTTGCTAGAGTGTTTACCTCCTTCTTTCTTGCTGAAAATTGTAAGAGTGTGAACCGCTTGTAAAAGGTTGTAAGAGGGGTATTTGCCCTTCCCCTTCAAGACATTTGCTAGTGGAAGGTGGGAGCCTCATCGAAGAGGGCCTCGCAAGTGGATATAGGTCATTTGACCGAACCACTTTAAAATTGGCGTGATCTCTGGTTTGCATTTTCTTATTGCTATTTACATTACTGCAAACCTTCTTACGTGCTTTATTTCCTCATTACCTTCACTACACACCTTTACGAACACGCGTTCAAGTTAAGCTTCTCAAGTTCGGTTTTTATCGTATCAAAAGATTTGTCGAAACCAAAATTTTAATCTGCTACACTAATTCACTCTTAGTGCCACTCCGATCCTAACAATTGGTATCAGAGCAAGGCTCACTCTCATATTTGGTTTGATACCCAAGAGAGATGGCTTACTCCGGCATACATGAGGGTCATTCTATCACACGTCCACCCATGTTTAATGGGTCGGATTATACTTATTGGAAGACTCGTATGAGGATCTTCCTCATTTCCATGGATTTCGAGCTTTGGACTATTGTCGAAAATGGATTTCAAAAATCTTCTCTTCCGATGAGCGAATGGAATGAATCGGAGAAGAAGGTTTTTGCTTTAAACGCAAAGGCTATGAATGCCTTGTTTCGTGCACTAGACAAAAATGAATTTAATCGTGTTTCAATTTGTGATTCAGCTTTTGATATTTGGAAAACTCTTGAGGTCACTCATGAAGGCACTAGCCGAGTGAAAGAGTCCAAAATCAACATCCTTATGCACTCTTACGAACTTTTCCGAATGAAACAAAGTGAGTCCATCGGAGACATGTACACTCGGTTCATGGTTGTCAGCAATAGACTCAAAGCTCTTGGTAAAGATTTTACTAACTTTGAACTAGTAACTAAAATCTTAAGATCCCTCCCTAAAAGTTGGGATCCAAAAGTTACGGCCATTCAAGAGGCCAAAAACCTTGAAACATTCCCTCTTGAAGAACTTATTGGGTCTCTAATGACCTACGAAATGACATGTTAAGCTCATGATGAGCTCGAGAACCCCCTTCCAAAGAATAGGAAGGATATGACACTCACATCACAAGAAGATCACTTGAAAGGAACATCAAGTGATGAGGACAGTGACAATGACATTGCACTTTTGACTCAAAAATTTAAAAAATATTTAAGAAAGAATAAATTTAAAAATAATACAAAAAATAAATTTGAACACAAGAAGGACCAAGTGATTTGCTACGAGTGCAAAAAACCGAGTCACTACAAGAACGATTGTCCCCAAGCCAAAAATAGAACATCAAAGAAGAAGGCACTCAAGGCAACGTGGGATGATTCAAGCGCGTCTGAAGAAGATGAGTCCAACACCGAGCAAGTTGCTCATTACACCCTAATGGCCATCGGAGAAGAGGTAACGGATTTAATTGATGCAGATTTACCATATCATGAATTATTAAATGCCTTCCGTGAGTTATTTGATGAATGTAAGATAATTAGTAGAAAATATAAATTGCTAAAAAAGGAGCATGATAGTCTCACTTGTAATTTCGATAAATTAAAGACTGAATATCATGATAGTTTAGCTACATGTATAAAATGTCATGATCTAGAAACTCTCCAAAAGGAGAACTTGCTGCTTAAGGATACCTTGAAGAAATTCGAGGTTGGTAGTAAGTCTTTGAACATGATTCTTATAAATAAGGGTCACGTTCCTAAAAGAAGTGGAATCGGATTTGTGAGAAGTACTCACCAAAATCCAACCATCTTCATTAAAGGCCCTGTCTTACATGTTCGGCACCAAAGCAATTGCAACTTCTGTTGCAAATATGGACATAAAACTTATAAATGTCCATTCAAGAAAATTAGTCCGAACAAACTAATTTGGGTTCCTAAATGAACTATGATCAATTCTATGTAATATGATGAACAAGTCAGATCAGTTTTTAAGGCACCCAAAAGAAAATGGGTACCTAAAAATAATCCATTCTTGTAGAAACATACACCATCACAAGCTAGGAGTAAGAGATGGTATCTCGATAGTGGATGCTCAAGACATATGATTGGAGATCCATCTCATTTCTCTATGCTCACTAGCAAAGAAGAAGGGTACGTCACCTTCGGAGACAACAACCAAGGCAAAATCATTGGCAAGGGAACCATAGGTAACAAATTAAAATTTTCTATTGATGATGTCTTACTAGTTGATGGATTGAAACATAATCTCTTGAGTGTTAGTCAATTATGCGATAAAGGTTATATCGTCAGATTTGAATCAAATGTGTGTATTATTGAAAAACCAAACCATAACATAACTATGATTGCATTAAAACAAAATAATGTCTACACCATCAATCTTAATGAACTAAGTAATGAAATGTGCTTCTCCGCTTTAAATGATGATGCTTGGCTTTGGCATAGGAGACTAGGCCATGCAAGCATGAAACTAATATCTAAGATCTAGAGAATTAATACGAGGAATTCCAAATATAAAGTTTATTAAGGACAAAGTATGCGATGCATGTCAACTAGGTAAACAAATAAAAACTAGTTTCAAACCAAAAATTCAAATTAGCACCACTAGACCATTACAATTGATTCATTTGGACTTATTTGGACCAATTGACACGACAAGTCTAGGAGGAAGCAAATATGTGTTTGTAATTGTGGATGACTATACTAGAGACACTTGGACCTATTTCTTAGCTCACAAAAGTGATTGTTTCAAGTGTTTCTCTAAATTTTATAAACTCACTCAAAACGAAAAAGGCTTCATGATTTCATCAATTCGGAGTGATCACGGTGGCGAATTTCAAAACCGTGACTTTCAAAATTTTTGTGAAGTTAATGGATACAATCACAACTTCTCCACTCGAGAAATCCTCAACAAAATGGAGTAGTTGAAAGAAAAAAATAGAAACCTACAAGAAATGGCAAGAACGATGTTAAATGAACATAATTTACACGAGTATTTTTGAGCCGAAGCCGTGAATATGGCTTGCTACATCATGAATAGGGTTCTAATAAGACCGTCCCTATCAAAAACTCCCTATGAATTATGGAATAACAAAAAACCAAATGTTTCCTATTTTAAAGTTTTCGGTTGTAAATGCTTTATTTTGAATGAAAGGGATGCCTTAGGAAAATTTGATGCTAAATCCGATGAAGGCATCTTTCTTGGTTACTCTTCCGTTTCTAAGGCTTTTCGGGTTTTTAACAAAAGAACCTTAGTAATAGAAGAGTCTATTTATGTAGTTTTTAATGAAATTTCTGATTTAAAGAAAAATGATTTTGATGATGATCTTGGTTTTGATAATTTGAATTTAAATGAACCCCCTCCTCAAAATAGCAACTTGGATGCACCTTCTTCCGAAATTTCCTTACCCAAGGAATGGAAGTATATAGATGCCCATCCAAAGGAGCTAATTATAGGAGATACATCAAAAGGGGTTCAAACTCGTTCCTCTTTTAAGAATTTTTGTGCTAACACCGCCTTCCTTTCTCAAATCGAACCTAAATACATTGACGAGGCCTTAAAAGATAATTTTTGGGTTATTGTAATGCAAGAGGAATTAAGTAAATTTGAGAGGAATAAGGTATGGAAGCTTATTCCTAGACCTAGTGACCATTTAGTCATTGGTACTAAATGGGTCTTTAGAAACAAGCAAGACGAAAATGGTATCGTGGTTAGAAACAAGGCTAGATTAGTGGCCAAAGGTTTCAACCAAGAAGAAGGTATCGACTACGAAGAAACCTTCGCTCCTGTGGTAAGATTAGAAGCCATTAGGATGCTCCTTGCCTATGCTAGTAGTAATAATTTTAAACGGTTTCAAATGGATGTCAAAAGTGCCTTCTTGAATGGTTTTATTTCCGAAGAAGTATATGTTGAACAACCTCCCGGATTTGAAAATTCTCTTCTTCCTAATCATGTATTCAATTTGACTAAGGCTCTCTATGGCTTGAAACAAGCTCCTAGAGCTTGGTATGAAAGGCTTAGTTCCTTTCTTATTTTAAATAATTTTATCAAATGCAACAATGTAGTTGATACTACATTGTTTATCAAACATTTTGAAAATAATTTTCTTATTGTGCAAATTTATGTTGACAATATTATTTTTGACTCTTCGGATAAATCACTATGTGAATCATTTGCCAAATGTATGAATCATGAATTTGAAATTAGTTTAATAGGTGAATTAACTTTCTTTTTAGGATTACAAATCAAACAAATTAGTGATGGTATATTTCTTAACCAATCTAAATATACATTAGAATTGTTAAAATGATTTAACATGGATAATTCAAAAGCAATAAATACCCGTATGAGTATTTCGACTAAGTTAGATATGGATAAAAATAGTGAAAATTTCGATCAAAAAACATATAGGGGAATGATAGGTAGTCTACTCTACCTCACCGCGACTAGACCGGATATTATGTTTAGTGTAGGACTTTGTGCTAGGTTTCAATCTAATCCTAAATTATCTCATCTTAAGAGTGTTAAAAGAATATTTAGGTATCTTAAAGGAACTCCAAATTTAGGATTGTGGTATCCAAAATATGAAAAATTTGATTTAATAGCTTATGCAGATGCCGATTTTGGCGGATGCAGGATAGATAGAAAAAGTACATCCGAAATATATCAATTTTTAGGACATGCACTTGTTTCTTGGACTTCCAAGAAATAAAATTCAGTTGCACTATCTATGGCGGAAGCCGAATACATTGCTGCAAGTGCATACTGTGCACAAGTTGTTTGGATGAAAAATACATTAGAAGACTATGGAATTCACTTCAAAAACGTTCCCATAAAATATGATAATACTAGTGTCATATGTCTTACCAAAAATCCAATTCAGCACTCTAGAACTAAGCATATCGATATTAGGCATCATTTCATACGCGATCATGTCCTTAACAATAATGTTGTTTTAGAATTTATTGACATAAAGCATCAATTGGCAGATATTTTTACAAAAGCCTTAAATGAAGACCAATTTGAATTCATTAGAAAGGAACTAGGCATGTTAAATTGTCCCTGAAAATTAGCTTGTTTGAATATATTTTTCGAAAAATGTCTTATTCTTTTTCATTCTTCTATGGATTTGACTTCATCATTCTCCTTCGATTCAAAATAACATATTAAAGTACAACTCATTATCTTAACCTATCTTGAGTCAAACACCTTTGAAAAACAAAAGGGGGAAGAAAGGATTTTTTTTTTTCTTCTTCCGCGGCACGCTAGCAGTGGCACCGCCTGAGCGCTTGGGTGCCAGGCGGTGGCACCGCTCGGTTTGGCGGTGGCACCGTCCGAGACACCCTTTAAATACCGAAGGGTTAGGGCCAGCGGTGACACCGCCCCCAACCCGTGAAGGCCTCGCTCAAACTCTCCCAAAAACTTCCTAACTCTTATTCTAACCTCTAGAAGTCTTGGAGAGGGATTCTTATTGGTCCAAGCTCTCCATCCTCTAAGAAACACTCCATAAGGTAAAATCTTTTCTTCCTCTTCTCATTGTTTTACCTTTTCTTTACAATTTCAATTTTTTTTTTTGATCTATCATCTTGTCTAGATAATGGCTCCTAAGAGATCAAAAGGGAAAAGGATTGAAGGAGATTCATATGACCACGATCTTTTTAGATCCAAAGAAGTGGCCCTTAGGTTTCCAAAATTTAAAACAAGATTTATCCATAAGGGTAAACACGTTGATCTCGATGAACTAGGAAACTTAGAACCCATTAGGTGGTTTGCTCATCCAGAGGCCCTACCTCTCCTACAAATAGATGAACCAATTTATCCTAGGTTAGTTAGGCTCTTTTATGCAAACTTATGGGTAGATGACGATAGCTTAAGTACTTACCTTTTAGGAACACAAATTAGGATTTTTGATAGTACTATTTGTGAACTAATTGGAATTACTGAAAAAGATAGGGGCTGCTATTTTAGAGGTAAATGAGATATTAATATAATCGGAGCAACTTACACCGAAGCTGTCGAAACTATTTTTGCAAACTCGGACCTCGGAATAATATCCAAGAGTTGTGAACACTTACTACCTTTTAACTCTAAAATTCTTCATCATATCATAACAAGCATACTATTCCTAAGCAATTTCATCTTGATGAAATGAGTCAAATAGAGATAAGCACCATGTATTGGATTATAACCGGTCAACATAACTGTTTTGGATACTCAATCCGGTAACAATGTAGGATATTATAGCTAAAGATACTATGTTGCCATATGGGGGGTTAATCACTAGATTTCTTCTTGCTCATGACATTTGTATCACACCCGATGAAGAAACAATTCAAAGTGATAGATATAACATCATCAATAGAAATCTACTTAAAAGACTTAGGTACACATTTAACAATGGAATATGGGTAAGGCAACCTAGAAGGATTGATCTTATTCCTCCACCAGTAGAACACCCAGAAACACTAATTCTTAGGGGAAATGAATCTCCTCCTCCTAGTTCCTTTGGCGCAGCACCTTCAGCCCCTGTTTCATCCTCTGAAGGACTCATTCTGGCAGAACTGTCTCATATCAAATTCCAACAAGACCAACTCAAATCGCAGCAAGAACAAATTCAACTCCAGCAAATTGAAATTTTGAAGGAACTACGACAAATGAATCAAAAAATAGATGTTATGTATCAGCACTATGGACTACCTCCTAAGGATTAATTGATGTATCTTTTTATTCTGTTCTGTTTACTCTTAATATCAAGTTCGAAGCTTGTCATCTTTTGAACTAAAACTAACATTCTTTTTAGATGTATTTTTAAAATTCTGGATATATGCTGATTTTTTTTCTGAATGAATGCTGATTTTTTTTTTTGTTGGATGAATGCTGATTTTTTTTAAGATGAATTCTGGATAAATATTTTTAGCAAATTTGAATGATTAATCTTAATGCTGAATTATTTCTCTAATGATTTCATGATCATAAATTGTGTGCTTTAAAGTCTCATCTCCTTTTTGTTGATGACAAAGGGGGAGAAAAGTGATGACTTATACCATTTTGATAGTATAACTTATATGAATTGCAAAAGCTTGTGTGATACGAATGTCTTATATGCCTTGCAAAATCTTTGAGAATATCGCAAGATTGATTGATCATATTGAAAGCATGCCTTACATCTATATCATGAAATTCATGTTGAAAATATTTATCTCCTGTTGTAGTAAAAATCGTCCCTTATTATTCGACTTGAAAATGATTTTCATCGAAGTTTCGTATTTATGCTTACTAAGAATAACGATAAGTTCAATGGTTAGAACTTATTGGTTTATGCTTGAATTCAATGGGATGGAATTCAAGTACTTTTATCTTCTCATAATATGGCATATAGAAAGGGGGAGTTATGTTTAACTCCGTCATCAATTGATTGTCATCATCAAAAAGGGGGAGATTGTTGAATCTCAGATTTTGATGATAAAATCAATTGATGGGTTAATTGATCTAATCCATATTATTGAGTTAAGTGTGTAGGATTAACTATGATAACAAGAAAACATAAAGCAAGAATACCAGAGTCAAGTTCGATGGACGTTTAAGAGTCTAAAGAATCGTCGGAGATGCTGCCGGAACCAACCGAGAAGAAATCGGGAACTTGTCGGAACTTTCGGAAGTTCGCTGAAGAGATCGTCAGAGGTTCGCGGAGATCATCGAGAAGGCTCGGCTACTCGTTGAAGTCGTCACAAGATCGGGAGCCTACTGGGAGTCCGTCGGAAGAAATCCGAGGGCATATCGGAAGTCCGCTGGAAGTTCGTCGGAACAAGACTCGACGTTCGCGGTTGAAAACTTGCTTGAGATGTTTTTAGTTACGTAGTTCACATGTAATTAGGATTAGGATTAAAAGATAATCCTATATCCTGGTTAAGGGCCAATTGGGCCCAAAATTAGACTTGGTTTGGGCTGGACTTAAAGCCCAACCAGTGAACTAAAGGGTCTGGCGATGGCACAGCCAGAATGGGCGGTGGCACCGCCCAGCACCCGAGAGCCAGGCGGTGGCACCGCTTGGCTAGGCGGTGGCACTACCAGTACACTGTCAGTGTCAGACACTAACAGGCGGTGGCACCGCCACTGACAAGCGGTGGCACCGCCACTGACAAGCGGTGGCACTGTCAGCATCGGGAACCAAAGAGAATTCAAATTTTGGAGCCCAAATTTGAATCCTCTTGAGGCCTATAAATACCCCTCAATTCTCAGCTGAGATTACAACTTTTTGAGAAGCAATTGATTGAGAGAAAGGTCTTAGAAAAGTCTTAGCAAGTCTTGTTTTCAATTTGCTAGAGTGTTCACCTCCTTCTTTCTTGCTAAAAATTGTAAGGGTGTGAACCGCTTGTAAAAGGTTGTAAGAGGGGTATTTGCCCTTCCCCTTCAAGAGATTTGCTAGTGGAAGGTGGGAGCCTCATTGAAGAGAGCCTCGCAAGTGGATGTAGGTCATTTGACCGAACCACTTTAAAATTGCCGTGATCTCTGGTTTGCATTTTCTTATTGCTATTTACATTACTGTAAACCTTCATACGTGCTTTATTTCCTCATTACCTTCGCTGCACACCTTTACGAACACACGTTCAAGTTAAGCTTTTCAAGTTCGGTTTTTATCATATCAAAAGATTTGTCGAAACCAAAATTTTAATCCGCTGCACTAATTCACCCCCCCCTCTTAGTGCCGCTCCGATCCTAACACTTCACTCCTTGAATCCATAGCCCTTCTTGTCGTCATGTTGTTCACCAAAGTGGAGCTTCCAGTAGCTCCCGATCATACCTCCGTATGATCTAGTCCCTCACGGGACTATGTCGTGTGTATCGCATTTGCCACGAACTGTTCCACCTCGATCCGCTGCACCATGTCACCTCCTGGTGACATCTCCATTGCATTCTAATCCTTGTGGGATAAACTCGAATTGTGATCCCTCCATGTGTGGCCTCTGCCAATACATCACAGGGTCTCTTCCACCTTCGATTTTGTTCGCTCCTTTGGCAATCGACCTTCATCCACTCACTCTTGGGTCACACCTAGATGAAGCACCGCTCTAGGACAGTCTATCGCCTAGTAGCTCCCGAAGTCCACCGACTTCGCTGTAATTAGTGCACCATTGTCTAGATCCTGGGCCTCTGTCCCTACCAACACAATCTCCACTACGCACCGCTTCCTTCATGGCAACTTGAATGGCAACACTGTGGCATATTCTTCAAGAGTACCCGTCTCTGAGTCCTCTTGCCCCGTGCTAAGGCCTTCTGAACCCTACTCCGCCTTCGCAAATTGAGTCGCCTTAGTTCCTCCATCAAATACTCCTCCGAGATAAGGTGCATGTGCTCAGAAGTTCCCTTCGTCTTTGGCACCATGCAAGATGAGTCTGCTCCATCAGAATAAATGACCCATGGAACAACATGATCCTGCTCTTGCCTCTGCAAGAGTTCATGTCCTTGACCTCTGTCCAAGGAAAGCACTATGCCTCCACTCCATGTTCCATCTTCTATGCTGGCTCCCTTCATGCGGCTTGGGTACTTCGCCAAGTTACACCCAAATTGCTCCGCTCCTCGTTTTTGCATTGAGTTGATGGTGGCCCTCGTGCCCACCATTCCACTGGTCAGCCCTCCCTTGAGTCTGATCTCCATATCGACTCCAAGTGTGCCTTCATTTGTGTTGCTTTGGGTCGCTCCCCCACTTGATCTCGCAATGCATCTACCAATGTATTCTCTCAAGCGAGATCATGCGACGACTCCTCGCCGCTTGCTCAGTCCATTGAGCTTCATGGAGTTGTTATTTGTTAAGGTACTCCTCCTCAACTTGTAAGGTCCGTCCCACATGATTCTCCCTCTAGAGAGCCGGGACTTATCCCACCTGTATAACTATCCCGTTGGAGCAACATCTCTCTTCGTTTCGGAGACCACCATCCCCTTGGACTACTCCGATCTGCTGAACAAATTATGCATTGTTCTGCCTCCTGCAAACGCACTTGCTAGATTGCAGCTCCACGTAAATACAGCCCCCACTGCACCACTCAAGACCTAGCAACATGCTAAACTCGTTGCACACTTCAGCCTCCTACGGACGTATCCTTCACATGCTGAAGAGAAAGTTTCAATGCTCCATGGTGCCGAGTTTCAGTCACCTTGGGATAGCCATGAGCATTCCATCATCCGCATACAAGCCCATGCATGAGTACAAAATTCTTCGAGCTAGCAATTCCCCTCACCTCTGTGAGCTTTGCATAACTATTTTGGTCATTGAGCAACTCATTCCACCTTGCATGGTCTCATCCTTTACCAAGCACCTCGCTTGCCTTGAGCACCATCAAGTATAGTTGTCAACGTTGAGTCGTAGCTCAAACTCAGTCATCCCACCCTTTGTGCACTCCACATTCTTCCAAGCTTGCTTGTTCTCATGGTGCCTCTTGCGCGAAGGGTTGGCCATTCCTCTGAATGCCAATCTCATATGCTCGCTCCTCCGAGCGACTCTTTTCCCTACATCTCCATGCCCGTTTTCCCCCAAACGGTCATGCGTGTGCTGACTGCCCTCAACGCAGACCCACTAGGTCCCCCACATTTGCATGCTAAGTGTTTCTATGAGTGCTTGTCCCACTCTGATACCATCTGTCACGGACTTAGCTGGTTTTGCCTAAGTCGTGCGGCACCCTTGCGTGTCCGTCCGCAAAGGTCAGCCTCCCCGAAGCCTCCCATGTCCCTTAGGACCCACAAAAGAGAGAACGGGTTAGAGAAAATGCCTCATTCGGGATCCACAAGCAAATATTTCTGAAAACACTTCATAGACAATGCAAATTATAAACAGACTTTACAAGCTATGAACAGTTGCACAATAAAGGGTAAAATGGTCCATTATAGATCGAAAGTCTCTCACACGTGTCCTCATGACACAACCTTTATTTACAAGCCTCAAGCGGCCACCAACCTAACTAAAATGGGACTATTAAGCCTTCGGTCGTCCCTCTACATGTTGTACAAAGCATGAACATACCAAAAGACATGGACATACATAAGCATTACATCAAACATCATATTTAGAAGTTTGTCCGTGAGACACAGGTCCAATCCAACATCCGAGCCATGCATCTTGGCCAATCCAATGCCCGAGTCGCATCTCGGCCAATCCAACACCCGAGTCACGTCTCGGCCAAATCCAATGCCCGAGTCGCATCTCGGCCAAATCCAGCGTCCGAGCCATGCACCTCGGCCATCCAATGCCCGAGCCACGCATCTTGACCAATCCAATGCCCGAGTTGCATCTCGGCCAATCCAACACCCGAGCCCGAGTTCGGTCACTCGGCCCATAGGCCCAATTCAACGTCCGAGCTACGCATCTTGGCCAGTCCAAACGCCCGAGCCACACCTTGCGGCCAATCTTATACTCGAGTCATATCTCGATCGATCCAGCGCCCGAATCACCGGCCTAGTCCGTTAATCCAAGTCGCTCCACATCAACCCCCGACTCGCTACCCGTCAAGTCTCTAAACCGAGTCGCCCCGGCTCGCTCGTCGACTTGCAAACGCGACAGCCGTAACTCCGAGCCGTGCCAAATCCATTATCTGACCTGCGACACGTCAGTTTCGCCTCGTTGGTTTTGCCATGTCATTTTCACCTCATCGGTTTCGCCACATCGGTTTTGACATGTCGTTTCCGCCTCATTGGTTTCGCCACTTCGGTTTCGACACATCATTTTCGCCTCATTGGTTTCACCACGTTAGTTTCGACACGTCGTTTTTGCCTCGTCGATTTCGCCACGTCGGTGTTACCTCGTCAGTTTCGCCACATCGGTTTCAACACGTCGGGTTCGACATGTCGGGTTTGCCTCGTCAGGCCCTTGCCTCCCAATCAGCAAAGTCAATCCTACTGGAAGCACAGGGTGCCACCCTTCTAAATCACCCCGCGACGAGTTAATCGAACTTCCCCTCGTGAGTGATTAGCCTCACTCTGACCCAGGCATGCCGCTCGGCCCTTTAAGGACCACACGACACGCATAGGAGGGGAGGGGGGGTGGGGAGAAGTGATATGGCATATTTTGGCCCCCAAGACACGCCGAGTCAGAATCCGTACTAAGGTACTGCTTGGCATGTCACACCTCGGGAACCCCAAGGCACGCCAAGTCAAATTCCGTACTAAGGCACTGCTCGGCATGTCATGCCTCAGGAACCCGGAGACGGCGCCGCCCCCAAGACACGCCAAGTCAATATAAAGACCTCTGGCCGGCATCTGGCCATGGAGGGGAAAAAAGGTGGCAAAATCAATTGACCACTCCATTGACTTGCTCGTCGGAGTGGCCTCATCGGGAATCACCCCACGAGGGCCATTTTTGTAGGAAAACGCAGCCACCTCACGAAGACGAACTGCCAACTACTCGGGAATTGACATCCAGTGCACAAAGGAGAGTAGCCAATCGGTCTGGATCCCAACCAATGCCAACTAGCACTCCTTCCCGAGGGCGCGACCACCTTATGAAGAAGAGCTGCCAACCACCCCGGAGAAGGAGAGACACAGCTCGGCATACACGGTGCCCAGATCGACACACCAAGGAATGCTGATCAACACCCTATCGCGAGGGCCCGGTTGACCTCGGCATCCAGCTTAGCTGACAGAAGACTCCCGATATCGACCCGTGGACTAGGCTTCCTTTTGGAGATTCCAAAGCCCTTAATAAAGGCTTCCAAAGGCCAAGCAGCATAAAGGGTAAGCTGCTCTTCATGGTTTTTATCCCACTCTTCTGTTGAAAGAGGATAGAAGATAAAGATTATGGAAGAAGTCGTATTGCATTAAAGCTTTTCTCTCCCTACTTATACAGGTTAAGAGGGAAGATTTTCCTCAACAGAGTAGAGTGATTTCCTCACGTAGTTAGGGAAATCTTATCTACTATCATGCCCCAGCAGGATGGTGCTCCTATCAAAGATACCAATCTTAGATCGATGCAATGCAAACAGTTTATGAGCGAAAGGCTTCGTGAGTGAGTTGGCTAATTGATCAGCCGTATATACATAAGAAACACGAAGTTAACAGCATAGTTCACCATCTTTCGGGTCCCGACATGCATGCTCCAACTCGAACCCTTCACAGAAGATCGGGGTCGGCCGACGGTGCAACCCCTCGAGAGGGTTCCCGCCCGTTAGCTTCCTTGTGCCTTCCGGGTTTCCGCACCCGTCGACTCGAACGCATGTCAGACTCCTTGGTCCGTGTTTCAAGACGGGTCGGATGGGGAGCCCACTGGCTGATGCCTAGGTCGCGTGTGTACCCCGCGGGGCACGCCGATGGCGCGCGTCATGTCCTCGACCGCATCGACGGTATCCCCTCGAACGAACGATCCGTCCGGGCTTCGGCCGTCGATGCAGCCCGCATCGATCCGCACCCCGAGCCGAGCGGCGGACCGGCTAACCGTCGTTCCGCATCCGACCGAGGTGCATCACCGGCCCCCATCCGCTTCCCTCCCGGCAATTTCAAGCACTCTTTGACTCTCTTTTCAAAGTCCTTTTCATCTTTCCCTCACGGTACTTGTTTGCTATCGGTCTCTCGCCCATATTTAGCCTTAGACGGAATTTACCGCCCGATTGGGGCTGCATTCCCAAACAACCCGACTCGTCGACAGCGCCTCGTGGTGCGACAGGGTCCAGGCCGGACGGGGCTCTCACCCTCCCCGGCGCCCCTTTCCACGGGACTTGGGCCTAGTCCGTCGTTGAGGACGTTTCTCCGGACTACAATTCAAACGACGCAGTCGCCCGATTCTTAAGCTGGGTTGATCCCGGTTCGCTCGCCGTTACTAAGGGAATCCTCGTAAGTTTCTTCTCCTCCGCTTATTTATATGCTTAAACTCGGCGGGTAGCCCCACCTGACCTGGGGTCGCGGTCCGTGGCATCGACTCGCACCACGACTTGGATCCTCGAGGCCTCGCCCGGGTCCCGAAGGCACGACGTATGGCTAGCACAAGGCATCCACCACGCGTCGTGTTCGACAACCACCAACAGCCCGCTCTTCAGCCAACCGCACCTTCCGGCACGGGGGGCCA